>NC_070641.1:18627310-18744810 GCF_947347685.1 Pleuronectes platessa
CTCCTGTTGTTTGCAGAGTACAATCAAGCACGCCAGAGGAAAACACTTTACAGAGCATCCTCACATTATGTTGCCCAACAAACTTACATACTATTTAAGCCAAACTGTTTTATTTGTCCTCAATGTTCAGTCCAGCTTCCTGTTACTGCAGAGGCTGGATCATATTTCTAACTGCTCTCTACTCTAAAACGGAACAACAGACCTGTAGCCTGTAGCGGGGGGGGGGGGGGGGGGGGGGCCAAATGTCAGGACCAACTGATGACAATTGCAGCCGAGACCTGAGATATTTATCTGATGCCCGGCCCGGCCAGTTGTCGGAGGGAAGCTCGCTCCGCTTTAAAGGTCAAACTGGCATCTTATCTAAAGAATAATCACCTCAATCTCCCTCACGGAAAAAATAAAAAATATATAACGCCATCAGAATTTTTCCGGCGTCCATTCATCCCGACTGAATGGGCAGATACACGCACGGTGCAGCTAACACCTCTCTGACGGCAGCCCGCGTCCAATCAGCAGCGCAATCACGGCTCCTTTGTGACGACTGCAGCTGCTCACAACACGGGCTGCAGAGTCCGGACTGGGTTTCACGGGGGTTTGAGCAGTCAGTGGTATCACTGTGTCTTTTTTGGAGAGGAGGGGGTTTTAATCAGACTGCATGAAACCAGCAGGAATTCCATTCACTGGTGATTAGCTTGAAGGAACCTGTCGAAGAAGCTTGGGTTTGTTTCGTCAAGTCACTCAGTTTTAACCACAGACTCTATATAAGGATGGACGACATTATAGATAAAGTGTCTCGATCGCCCCCTGGTGGTTGGCTGTGGCCCAGGTCATAAACTCCACTTCCTCCATGTTAGTGAATGGGACAAGTCAAAGTACACATCGAAGAAACTGATTGTTTGGGTCACTTTGGCTAGTTCACACTTGTTTAAGTGAAATCCTTTCCAGTCAGAGTGGTGGCAATTCATTTTTTTTGTTACTATACAAACGAGGTGAAATGTTATGATTGACAGCTCAGACTGACACACGATTGGTGGACGACCTCGACACTGGCTTCACATGCGCAAGATGGCAACTATCATATCCAGGATATTTTGACTTCACTAGAAGGAGGAAGTGGACACGCGTCGTCCATCTTTATACACATTCTATGTTTTTAACCTATATCCTTTTTTTCAAATGAACATATCTTGGAGTGGGGACTAGAGGCACCCCTGTGTGCAGCTGCCTAGCATTCACCAACAGTCTACATGTGAGGTGTTTAGGGGACATCTGTAAATTGTAGCTTCACAAAAATAACTTGGGTCACACTCCTCCCCCCTCTTCATGCACATGGGTCACCTGTCGCCCCACCGACAAGTCAACGCTCAGCCTGTGGGAAACCCTGTCTCTGCACTGACAGGTAGACACTCCTTCTTACGTGATGTTGTTCGTAGTGCTCGAGGGACATGGTGATGACGTTGATGCAGATGATGAAGGTGATGATGAGGTCCAGGTAGTTGCTTTCGCACAGTGTGTGGATCATCAGGCGCACGTGGCAGTAGCTGGCGGAGTACGGCACCTTCTGGGCTTCTGTTGGTGGAAAAATACACGAATGAAGCTTTGAAACATAATAAATTTGTACTTGTATCTTTTTGTTTCAGTTAAAGACAGCATATGTCCTCTTCAGTGATGTAGAATACTGCTTAAATCATACAATGTACAACAAGTACATCTCACATTATATTTAAGTTAGTTCAATACAAACTATGATCTCTATCATGTTTGGCGGTATATTTCAGGACAGTTGGCGGTGGTCTAGTGGCAGAAACTTGGACTATGGGCAGAGAAGGTCTCTGGTTCGTCTCTGGTTCGACTCCACGGAGAGACAACAAAAGACGAACCTGGATTGATCTGTCCAAAAATCCAAGAGTCTCCCTACCCTGTCTAGTGCCCCTGAGCAAGGCACCTTACTCCCCCAACATCTGCTCCCCGAGCACTGTACATGGCTGCTCACTGCTCTGTGTGTCCTGCACCAGATGGGTCAAAAGCAGAGATTAAATTTCCCTTCCTGCATGAGTGTGCCTTTGCATGACTGTGCATGTGTTTGGGACGAATAAATGCATCTAAAAAAAAAAAATGTGGAGCAGAGGATTTTTCCTCAGAAGACCTGTCACCACTTAGATCTGCATTTCTGAAGTACAATTTTATCATTTTTTACAATCTCTCTCTCTCTCTCTCTCACCCCTCCTCATCTTTTCCGACTTCCGCAGACGCTTCTCCTCTCGCCTCTTGCGCTCCGCCTCCTCCTGGTTCTGGCGGCACTTGTGGAAGTTCTCCACCACCACGCCGACAAACATGTTCAGGACGAAGAAGCTGACGATGAGCAGGAAGGAGATGAAATACAGCAGCATCCACGGGTTGTTGTTGGTCACCGGCTGGGGGCGGAGTGGTGTATTTGTTCAGGTAGAATTATATGACAGGAAACGAAGGAAGTGAGAAACAAACACGGAGATGAGAGGAAAGGAAAGACAAGTTTTTTATGGAATATCATTTTTTTGCAGATTATATGCGGGTACCTGTTGGTCCACAGCAACAGCATCCAGGCCGTGATACATGATGTTAACCCAGCCGTCTTTGGAGGCAAGTACAAACAGGGACATCAGAGCCTGGAAAACAGAAGCCAGAGAAACAGAGAGAGGAAAACTTAAATTCTTATTTAATGAAGTATTTTTTCCTGCTGTGCATGCAGGTAAAAAACATGACACTCAAACAAAATGCACAGAGCACTAACCTGTCCCAGGTTGTCAAAGTTGTACTTGTGGTGAGCCCACTTGTAGTTGGCTTGCAGACAGTCAGACTTGTTGGTAATGTTCTTGACGTCGGGGCCGGAGCAGTAGAAGAACTTGCCTTTAAACAGCTGTCGGTAAAAGAACAGGGACATCTATCTCTTAGTGCTGTTACTCATAAAGACACAGAGGAATAAGCCTTCACAGGGCCGACTGAGACATGAAAAGAAGCTCTTGAGTGAAATAATGAGCTGGTCAGAGATCAGGCAGCTGACAATTTTCTGCAGTGATGAAAGAAGAGGGAAGACAATGGAAGTTAACTGAAAAGAGAAAAATGTAGAATAGCTTGTGCGCTTCACAGAGAAAGAGGAGAGAGGGAAATAGAGTATTTGACAAACCTCATAATGGGGAGAAAAACACAGTGCACACAAATAGGTTATTTGGAAAAAGTTAACATGCAATTCATTTGCTTTCTACCTGTACACCGAGAATACCAAAGATGATGAAGAAAGCACAGCAGATGAGGACGATGTTGCCAATGGGCTTGAGGGAAGTGATGAGGGTCTCCACCACCAGCTTCAGACCCGGAGCTCTGCTGATCACCCTGCAGGAAGAACAAAGACAGAGGTAAGAATCATTGTGTCTGTGCATTGTACACACAGACTGTGTATAAACATGTGTGTGGCTGCTCCATTAGAGCACCTAGAGCACATATTTGATTTTTTCTTTGACTTCTATATATTAAGTACGAACTGTGTGGCCAGAATGAGACTTGAGAAAGAGAATTTAAGTTATTTGTCTGCTGTTGAAAAATAAAAGTAAAAAGAGTTGTTTAAAAGACAATCCTCGTCCAAACCTGAGAGGACGCAATGTCTTGAGCAGCCTGAGGACTCGAAGCACCCCCAGGATCTTGGCCCCGCCCGCCATGGACACAACGATGTCGATCAAAGACACAAACACCAGGAAGCCATCCAGGATGTTCCAGCTGCTCCGCAGGTAAGCCTGTTCCCCCACATACAGACCCATGGAGACCACCTGAAGAAGGGGGGGGGGGGGGGGGGGAGCAGGGACTAAACTTACTTCACAGCTGTGTAAACACAATTAGAAGATATACAGTATGTGTATTGTTAGTTTCTGAATCAACTACTGTCAAATTTGAAATCCAATAATCGCATGTGGCACAAAATAAAAAAAGGTGAAACTAAACTACCTAAGTGATCAGTAGAAGATTGTTGTCTGTCAAAAAAACGTAAACACAACCGCACTGAAAACGTGTTTTTACCTGACTGCTGAAACAACACACACACACACACACCCTTGAAACACATACAAACTGACACACTATCCAAAGGGAGTACACGGGTACCAGTGTGTTTGATATCTGGTGGTAGAGTAATAATGTTGCACTGCCTGCGGGTCCATTTGTCACATGATGGTACTTAATTCTGCTGTGAGTTACACAGTGAGAGACACATGCACCCTGTTACTCATGCACCACCTGATTCAGGGTTTGTCGAAGCAGCAGTGGAAGCCTCGTGTCTGACATTTGAATCTGTTTGCCAAGTGTCCGGCGAAGCTTCAGGGGGATTGTGGGGGTTAGAGTACAAACATGTTGTCAAGACGTTTGAAAGATCAGTGTCTGGCAAACACAGCGGGCCTGAATGCTAAAGATGAGGCAGTGTGTTTGCAGCTGCCTCATGAAATCATTTCAATAGTTGTGCACCTTGACCAACTCGTCAGTCCTGCTGTGCTTTTTATTTAGTCTTGCAACCAACAACTAACTACGCTGGAGTCCTACTGAGGGATGAAAGCTTCACAATCAAACGCTCAAATAAACACGCAATGGAGACACACAAGGCTCCGACAGAGACATGGAGGGAGACGTGTACAGCTCAGCCAGGGTTCTGACAAGCCTGTAGCTCATTGACGGGCTGTGATTGGTTAATGATGGTCCACTTGTCCCGGAGCCCTCTGCAGAGAATGTAAAGACAATGGCAAAGAGAGGGAGAGCAAATAGATGAGAAGGAACTTGAAAGAGTCTGAAAAGGGATTGATGAGAACAGAGGGAGGTGAAAACCGACTTGAAAAAGAAGCAGCTGGAGACTGGCAGCATCCATAAGAGAAGACTTGCCACTAATTAATGACACTGTTTAATTGCACTCTCCTCCAAAGGAACATGGACACTGCAATGAGAGGAGGGAAACTTGATGTGAGAGACACAAAACTGGATGACAAGGGACAGACAGACAAAACTAAAAATACCCCATCGCAGCGTCATGCCTCCGCCAACCAGAGGTGTCTCAGGCTCCGTTCTATTTTGCAGAGTCATATGATGTCACTGTGACCTTTGACCTTTGTAAAATGTTACCTTGAGTGTCATCTCGGTCACGAAGATGGCCGTAAAGATGTAGTTGGAGATGGTGAGAAAGATTCTTTCCTGGATAGACAAACAGGAGAGGGAGAGAGAGGGGGAGAGAGAGGGAAAGAGAGAGGGGGAGAGAGAGAGAGAGAGAGAGAGAGAGAGAGAGAGAGAGAGAGAGAGAGAGAGGATGTGGCAGTTAGGGGTAGTAAAAGTTTACTCACTGATCCTTTTAGATAGTAAAACTGAATTTATCCTAAGAGAATAGAAAAAGCAGCTGTGCAAAAACGGCACATGCACACAAATGTGCTCAAGCACACACACACACACACACACACACACACACACACACACACACACACAAACACACACACACACACACACACACATACACACACACACAAAGAGGCGATTGACTTACGAAGCTGCCCTGTAATATCTTGGGCCTCTCCAGAGCTACTGTGATGCAGTTCGAGAAGATGAAGGCCAGGACCACATAGTCAAACAGCTTATGGTCTATAATCGACTTGCATATCTGCCTGAACCTGGATCGAGAGGAGAGGAGTAGGATGAGAGGAGAGGAGAGGGGAGGAGAGGAGAGGAGAGGAGAGGAGAGGAGAGGAGAGGAGAGGAGAGAGAGAGAGCAGAGCAGAGGAGAGGAGGAGAAAGGAAATTAGACAGCGAAAAATTTAAATCCTCATTTCAAAAGTGCCTGAAAAATGGGGGGGGGGGGGGGGGGGGGGACACTGCAAACGTCTGGCAACACTCAGTCCAAAACAAAATGTAACACCCTCTTCCATCCAATCCGAATGGGAGCCAAGTTCCCTCACAGCGGACGGGAGCTCCCTCGCATCTTGGCGAGTAAATGGCCTCGTTCAGCCCCATGTTTACATTGCTCCTAATTCAAAACAAATGACATTAACAACTCTCTCAGAGGCAACCGACTCCTGAGTGCGCTGCTCTGCTTGGATAACAGAAGAGGGAGATAAGAGAGGAACAAACGGAGAGAGAGATAGAGAGATGGGACACACAACTACTGAATATGTATTTCGGACACTTCACATGTGACACTGCGTACTACCAAAAAGCAATTAACTATCTCCACTGCAGTGTTTACTGGAACAGATGAGAAGACACAGAATGAATCAAGAAATGGAGGCATCAAATTTATTCTAAACTATTTTGGAACACAAGGGACAGATTTACAGTGCCTTGCATAAGTATTCACCCCCTTTGGACTTTTCTACATTTTGTCATGGTATAACCACAGATTAAAATTTATTTCATCGTGAGTTTATGTAATGGACCAACACAAAATAGTGCATCATTTGGAAGTGGGGGGAAATATTACATGGATTTCACAATTATTTACAAATAAAAATCTGAAAAGTGTTGAGTGCATATGTATTCACCCCCCTTTACTGTGAAACCCCTAACAAAGATCTGGTGCGACCAATTGCATTCACAAGTCACATTTGCAAGTCACATAATTAGTAAATAGGGTCCACCTGTCTGCACTTTAATCTCAGTATAAATACACCTGTTCTGTGACGGACTCAGAGTTTGTTGGAGATCATTACTGAACAAACAGCATCATGAAGACCAAGGAGCTCACCAAACAGGTCAGGGATAAAGTTGTGGAGAAATATGAAGCAGGGTTAGGTTATAAAAAAATATCCAGAGCTTTGAACATCTCTCTGAGCACCATAAAATCCATCATAAGAAAATGGAAAGAATATGGCACAACCGCAAACCTACCAAGAGGAGGCCTTCCACCCAAACTGAAGAGTCGGACAAGGAGAAAATTAATCAGAGAAGCAACCAGGAGGCCCATGGTTACTCTGGAGGAGTTGCAGAGATCCACAGCTGAGGTGGGAGAATCTGTCCACAGGACAACTATTAGTCGTGTACTCCACAAATCTGGCCTTTATGGAAGAGTGGCAAGAAGAAAGCCATTGTTGAAAGGGATCCATAAAAAAATCCCGTTTGGAGTTTGCCAGAAGCCATGTGGGAGACACAGCAAACATGTGGAAGAAGGTGCTCTGGTCAGATGAGACCAAAATTGACCTTTTTGGCCTCAATGCAAAACGCTATGTGTGGCGAAAACCCAACACTGCCCATCACCCTGAGCACACCATCCCAACAGTGAAACATGGTGGTGGTAGCATCATGCTGTGGGGATGCTTCTCTTCAGCAGGTACAGGGAAACTGGTCAGAATAAAGGGAAAGATGGATGGAGCCAAATACAGGGAAATCCTTGAAGAAAATCTGATGCAGTCTGCAAAAGACTTGAGACTGGGGCGGAGGTTCATCTTCCAGCAGGACAATGACCCTAAACATACAGCCAGAGCTACAAAGGAATGGTTTGGATTAAAGAATGTTAATGTCTTAAAATGGCCCAGTCAAAGCCCAGACCTCAATCCAATAGAGAATCTATGGCAAGACTTGAAGATTGCGGTTCACAGATGGTCTCCATCCAATCTGACTGAGCTTCATCTTTTTTGCCAAGAAGAATGGACAAACCTTTCCATCTCTAGATGTGCAAAGCTGGTAGAGACATACCCCAAAAGACTTGCAGCTGTAATTGCAGCGAAAGGGGGTTCTACCAAGTATTGACACAGGGGGGTGAATACTTATGCACCCAACAGATGTCAACTTTTTTGTTCTCATTATTGTTTGTGTCACAATAAAATTTATTTTGCACCTCCAAAGTACTATGCATATTTTGTTGATCAAACGGCAAAAAGTTTATTTAAGTCTATTTGAATTCCAGTTAGTAACAGTACATAATGGGAAAAAGTCCAAGGGGGGTGAATACTTATGCAAGGCACTGTAAGTGGCCCTTATTTAAGACTCGACTGAGTGTCTTCCTCTGACGCGCTCCTGCCAAATTGAATGAATTGCCTACGGTAATGCGTATAACCCCCGGGGCAGGTTTCTTTCTCTAACAGGAGGGGGCAGTGTAGAAAATATCCCTGTGTTATTTACAAGGTGCTGATCGATTCTCTTAATGTAGTCCTTCTCTGTGGAAGCTTGGCAACCCATGTCCTTCGTATTGATGTGATGGGGAACGGGTGCTTCCCTCCCATTGTTGATTATGCTTTGGTCAGACGGTGTATGACAACTGATAAAGTGTGGGTGTGTGTGAGGCAGTGGGTATAAAAGAGCATTTTAATTCAACGCACAATCGTTGCACAATGTGAAAAAGAGGGAGATTTTCCACTTTTACCCGTACAGACCACATGATGGTTGATAACGTGGCCTGGGGTTAAGATATTTAAGGTCTTGCACCAATCTAGCAGATATTTCTACACACATTTCTTCCTCTTCTGGTTTTGGTGCACATATCCCACACAGAAACCAAGACACACCCATTTGATTTTACCAAGAAATCTGGAGATAACAGGAGAAAGGATCAATCGGGAGCACAGCGGGAGAAAAGGTTATAAATAGGGCGACTCCTGCAAAAATCAGGAGCGCTGGCGGATATGCAACGGGGGTGGGGGGGGGGGCGGGGGGTGGGAGTGAGAGGACGATGGCGACTCACTTGTTCTGTGGGGAGAACAGGAAGACGGACCAGTCCTCTCTGCTCTCACACCAGTCGGGTCTGTACGCCTCCAACGTCTTCTGGATGCGGAAGCACAAGCACTGCAACAAACACATTATCAGCACGAATCGCGGCTCATACACCACGCACAGCAGTAAACACACACAACCACACAGAGACACTTCCTGTTTGGACTCCCGTTCGGAATTATTTACAAGAAGTGAAACACGTCCATAGGAACAGCTCGGAGCATCTTCCAACGCCGCCATCTGTGACGCTCTCTCCCCCGCTGTCTAAATAGTCCTTTCTAATTAACCTTGTTTCTCTTGTACGCAGACTTGTTTACAATGAAAACAATGGGGCTCCCATGAGTGCAGGCTTTACACAAAGTACTCGAAGATCCTACACGAGACAGCAGGAGATTATTGTACGTGTGAAATCCTGAGCTTGAACATAAAAGCCAATGATTTGGTTCCTGGGAATCGCAAGGAATAGATTGTGTTTCTCTATATGTTACATACTGTTAGAGTGATGGTAGATGACTAAAACATTACTTCACTTTCTCACCTCACTTGTCCTAATGCTGTTGCTGTTTGACTCCCTCCCTCCATCCCTCACACAAACACAAAACAGGAACCTACATATTCGATGTCATCGTCCAGGTCCTCCCGGTCCTTGCTGCGGGCGTTCACCTGGGGGAAGACGTCAGTCCTCAGCTGCCTCGGGGGGTCCGCCCCTCCGGCCTGCTCGGTCTGGTGTCTGCTTGGGGGCGTCTTCCCGTTGCAGTCCTGGTGGACCCCTCCCAACCCACCCAGACAGTCGAGGCCACCGCCACCACCTGCGCTGATTATCATCCCACCAGAGACGCTCTTCTTCCTGTGGACTGTCATGGGGGGCGGTAGGTGGTGTGGTGGCGGCGGCAGCGGTGGAGGGTGTGGGGGTCCCGGCACCTGCAGCAGGTGGGGCAGCTCCAGTGATAGAGCTCTGCGGTCCCTCCTGGGTACAAAGGGACCTGGGAGCATAGGGTGGGGGAGGTGAAGAGAGTGGGAAGCCACAGCGGGAGGGGAGAGCAGAGCCTCCTCCTCGTCCGGGTGGACGCCATGGAAGTGTCGGTGCGGGGATGAGGAGGCCCGAGGACCACGGATACGCAGGCTCCCTCCAACCAACCCTCCCAGACCATCTAGGCCGTAGCCATAGAAGGGCCTTGCGGAAGTGGGGGTGAAGGACGGACTGGCGCAGGGAGATGAGGAAGAACAAGGGCGGCCGCCTCCCAGGCTGTTCCAGCTGGAGCGACGGGCCCACAGGGCCTGAGGGTGGGGGGGCAGCGTGCGTCCCCAGTTGTGGTAACGCCGAACAGGATACTGAGGGACAAAGAGACAGACAGAGAACCATGTCCAGTCTGGATCAGCTGTCACCCTCGGGTTTACTAACAATAATAAATAGAGATCCACCCATATCTGATAATAATAAAGGAGAATAAAGCAACATAATCATATTCTACTGAATACACAAAATGTGTGAGAGCAGCCCATACTTAAATTTGTAGTCAATTAAAGAGCGTGGCATTTATTGAGCCAATTAAAGACATCAAATATCGACCTTCAAACCAATAAAGCATTACAAAATTATTTGAAATACCCCTTAAAAAAACAGACATGACCCAACAGGTGATTATTAAAGAAATCTCCCACAATATTTCTGTCACACAGTTTCTGATTAGTCCAAACAAAATGACCAGTCAACCACTAACAAACAGCAGCTATGTGTTTCCAGCCTGTCTCTCATTACGGCCATTTCCACTCACCACAGCCCTCTGCTCCAGGTTGGCCCTGCCAAGAGAAATAGCGCTATTCTTCCTGGAGCCAAGAGCAAAGGTCAACCTCTCTCCTGGAAACAGACCAGCAGGCAGGGAGGACAGGTCCATGTGCCCATTAGGGGTCAGCGTACAGATCTTTGGGTCTGAAGGACAGAGGGAGTGGAAAGAAAAAGACATAAGGGGAATAATGAGGAGGGAAAGAAAGAGGAGGGGTGGGAGGGATGAGCAACACATTTAAATTCACAGGATTTTCATTTGGATCTGCAGCAAATTGCTCACACTCCTAAATATCATTCCCCCAAACTGTTAAAGACAGTGATCTGCCTTGGATCCCACCACCATCAGAGTGTTTGCGTAATATTGCAAACTAACGAACAAACTCAGGAACAAATATAACCTTGTTGGCGGAGGTAATGAAGGAAAGACCATTAAACAACAAGTAATTTCCCTTTGTTTGTTCTTCTCTGTAGCTGTCACACAAACAAAACTTTGTATTCTTCATCAGTCGGGACCATTAACATCCTGAAACAAGGTTACGCGCGGCGCAGAGAGACAGAGGAAGGATTCATTTACACCAAACCAGCTCACAGGAGTCGGAGGGGAGAAGTGGTTCCCATTAATTACCAAGACTGTGGCGGCCCGCCATTGTCCAATTTGTCCTGCCACAGAGCCGTAATGATCCACTCGTCTTTTTTCCCAAACATTTCTCATGATAACACAAATGATCTCTGTTTTGTGCTGCGGCTTCATTCTCTCGGTAGGTATTCCTTTCGCTGTGCGCATTGCAGTTCTCAGCAGGCAAACATGGCAGCTCTCTCTGTGCACCGCGTGCGTGTAATAGTGTAATGCATGCCCCCCCCCCGCCGCCTGCACCCTGCAACCCAGCAGCCACCGACATGGATTGAATCACATTCGGTGGGAAACACTGGAGGAGACTTGTAAGAAGTGAAGAAGAACATCTGCCAGTGGTTTTTGTCCTCAACAAATTCATAATGTGTTGGATTGTACTTGAATGGAACAAAGTAAACTGACATTTCAAATGTATTTTGAGCACCCCCCCCCCCCCCCCCCCGGAGTGCAGCTAAATGCTGCTCCACCCTACACTGCTCAACAGCATGAAGCTTTGGAGAGTTCACTTTTGTTATGCCCACAGGGAGAGTAGAGGAGGGGGATGGATGGAGAGGTGGCATCAGGCATGCATTATTAAAGGTCTGTGCAGCTCACATTTCAGACTGCTGCTCGGCAATGTTTGTTGGAATCGGGCAACATGTCTGCCGCCCGGGGCACAACTAAACAACCTGAATGCTGAAAGGTTGGAACATTGGGTTCCTCTTTAGCCAATAAGATGTGACTATTTACTAAGGGAACAGTGTGATTAGTCTGGAATAAATATTTAATGCAACAATTCTGTGTGTTTGTGTTTCTTTTTATAATGGACCCCTTTTTCACAGCTGCCCCGATCTAACCAGTTCATGCTCGAGTCCTAATTTGAGGATTTCCCCCCAAGGCGGCTCCTGAGAAAAGGGACGGACGGATGGACAAATCAAAAAACGCCTCTGGTCAGACCTGAGAGCTGCAGAGAGTCTTTCTGCTTTTCAGTCTCCTCAAAATTACAGGAGGACCTGTCATCTTCCGAGTGGGAGCGGTTTGCGTCGCCCTGTATCCAGGAAAGTGAGAGAGAGAGAGAAGAAGAAGGAGAAAGACATGCAGAGGCAGGCAGAGAAGGAGAGGGAGCGGCATGGGAGGAGGTGAGGAAACAAAGAGTGGGAGAATAAGAAACAAGTGTAATCTCAACGTTCTAGTGATACTTGTGAAGACTTAAGAGCTTAATCACTAAATCTATGATGGATTGATCAAATGGATGGATTTGTTTGCATTTTGCTAACTGCTAATGCCCTAAATCTGAGGATGAGAAAAAAAGGTCTTACCTCAGCTTGGAAGCCCTCAACCAAGATGGCGACCAGTAAGTTGAAGAGCACATAGTTTCCAAACGTCATGAGAGCCACAAAATAGAGAGCAGCAAAGGGGGAGGTGGCGGCCATGCCATTGTAGAGCACCATGTTCCAGTCCTCCTGAGTGAGAATCTGCAGGAAATAGACACACAGTGTGGATGAGGGGAGACACACACACAGACACACACCGACAGACACACACACATGTGGATAGAGATGGAAATATTTTGCACGCCCTCACGAGCAAATCTGTACAGGTTGTGGTATGAAAGTGTTAAAAGTGTGTGTGTGTGTGTGTGTGTGTGTGTGTGTGTGTGTGTGTGTGTGTGTGTGTGTGTGTGTCATCTGTACCTGAAAGACAGTGACAATGGCCCAGAGCAGGGAGTCAAAGTTCTTCCTGTCGGGCACCGTGTCTCCGGCCTCTGTCTTCAGACTGAACTTGCAACCAAATATATGCATCCCCAGGATACTGCAACACACAGGAGAGACTTTGACATAACAGATTCAGCTGCACATCCTGTCATAAGAACAAGAAGAGAGTGCCTTCATGCTGCTACGTTGCATGTCAGCGTTTCCCATTAATTACCAAGAGTAGGACGGCCTGCTTCTGTGATAATAAAACATATTTTACTCCTCTCCTAAAAACAAAACACAGCACAAGACTCTAAATTAGAGATAAAAGATTGCTAATGTAGTGTTTTGTGCTCTTGCTTTTTTTTGCAGATCTGTTGGAAGCACATCACTTAAACTTATTTTTGCCCTACTGCCACTTTCAGTCTGAAAAACACATACTGATATATCTGGGCATCAGGATAAATCCAAGGGAGTTAGTACCCTTTTTGCCATATCTCTGATTCTGTTAATCCAAACACTAATGTTATACCTAGACCATAAACTGAAGACATGCACAGAAACAGACAAACTCTCATCAAATCAGCATAACCACTGCAATTGTCTCTTCAAGTTTTACTCTAGCATCTGCTTCCGGCTTGTTTGCTTTCAGCGTCGACCATCAGTTTGCTGCTGTCACTGAGAAACCCAGTCGGTGCCGTTCATATTCTCACCCTTCACTTTCTCCGGAGTGATTATGAAGAGGTTTTCAAAGTCTCAGCCGAGAGGTACTTTGCATTAATTGCCCCCAAAAAGCTACAGCCACTTGATGCAGAAACAGCAGTTGCTCAGGACGGCATTAGCAGACTAAAGAGCTCTGATGCCACCTGTACAAGTAAAGAGGCAGGTGTGCAGGGACGCGTGTATACACACATACACACACACACACACACACTCGCACTCTGTGTAACTTCGATTTTCCAGTCTACCTGGCAGAGTGACTGGTACAGTTCTTTACTGGATTCAGGTAAAGCCAAAGCACTGCTAATGGCGTATTACTTCTAAAAAACGACATATACTAAAACTAAAATCATCCCTGTGCAATTTGAGACCGGTCTCCAGGTGTCACTTTGATAGCGGCGGTTTTATTCTTATCACTGTTCTTTGGCCCGAAGCCTATCTGTCATATTTAATGGAATTTCAAATGTTTCATGCAGTCAAACGCTCTGAAGTAATGCCGGAGAAGAAGACAGGTTAACGAAATAATCCCTGACGCCGATTAGAAAGCAAAAATTGTGTGTGTGTGTGATTGGGGTGGGGGGGTTCAGCCACTGCACACACAGTATTTACACACAGTACATACAGCTAATAAACACCACAGTCTCTCTTCTCTCTCACTTTTTACCCGCACCTCTCTGCCCTCTCGTTTTCTAATTTCCTTTCTCTGAGTCACACTCCACATAAATCTGTGCCCCCCCCCGGTTACCTGAAGATGAAGATGAACAGCATGAGCAGCATACAGAAGGTGGCCACGTTGTCCATGGTCTTCATCAGCACCACCAGCTGCCGCCTCAGTGCAGGCATGAACCCCACCAGCTTAATGACCCTCAGCAGCCTGAAGGTCCTCAGCACTGACAGGCCGCCGTCTGCTTGGCCGATGATCTCACACACACTGCGATGTGTCATATGGGAGAGAGTGAGAAATTGGAGAAATTGGAGAATTGCAGAAGAATATGAAAATGGTTGAGAAAAACATGTGTATTGTTACAACCGGGGAGTTCGATTTAAAAGATGAAATCAATGTAGAGGAGGGAAAGACCAGATAAGAGAAGATTAAATAGCCGGACAAGGCGGTAAGGCTACTACACATTTTAAAGAAGCAGAGAATCTATACTGGTGATAAGAAATATTTCTGATGTTCAACATATTTTATCCCCATGCTGCAGGACATTTCCTATATTTATATTTTGTAAAGAACAGTGCAATGCAAAGCTTCACGTGGAATCATGAAAATACACATTGGGAGAAAGTTAATGTTCTCCACATGAGGGAAAATCTTCAAACTGCCTTGATAAAATCTATTCAGTCAGTACACGTTGTGACAGCTGATGCTGTGTTTTCAGAGAGGAGACATTTAAAGCTGCATACCATAACTCTGAATTTGGTTTTGGGACATTAATATAGAGTTGAAACAATAACTTTATCAGTTGATTGTTTAAATATTAATCTGCGACTATTCTCCACCTCCCAGCTTAGAGATGAGTATATGTTTATGCTGTTTCATATAATAGTAGATTAAACAATATAATATTTTTTAATTATAAATTGGACCATGCAGATGTTTATAACAAAGGGAAATATTCACTCTTTTCTGACGTTTAGGGGACAAAACATCCATTTAACTAATTCTGAAGCTGATTACAGACCTGATGATAACAATGATGCCATCAAATATGTTGTAGGGGTTCCTCAGGTACTCAAAGAAGCCGAACGCAGTCAGCTTGAGGATCATCTCCAGCGTGAACATGCAGGTGAAGACGATGTTGCAGATCTCCAGGACGTTGGTCAGCTCCTCGGGCTGGGGGGGGGGCAGGTAAGGGGTGGAGGGAGGTCAAAGAAACGGAAAAACAAAAATAAAACAGCAGGTGAGATGTGGGAGCGGGTTTAGAGCGAAGGTTAGAGGAGTAAACTTTCTTAAAAGCAGAGAACTGAGAGAGACACAGACATAAAAATGTAGTTGATATTAAACCACTGCTTTGCAATCTTGGCTACGGCAACAGAAGATGCGGGAGGACCGTGGAGAAAAACAACAATGTACCCGTGACGGGTACATTGTTGTTTTTCCTCCGCCTGTGTTTAAAAATGCTGTCACTCAGACTGTCAGTCACTCACAAAGAGAAATCTCTTGTAACCTGGCAAATAGAATCAGCACACGTGTCTTATTTTAGAAAGGAAATAGAGAGAGAGAGAGCGCCATGAAAGCGAACTGTAAAGGTTAAAACTCTTGTTTTTTATAGAGTCCGACCGATATGGATTCTCGGTGGCCAATGCTGATATTGACGTGGATATATAAAATATAAAATAACGATATATCCGCCGATAAAAAAACTATTGTCACTGATTCCTAAGGATTTGATATCAAAACTTTGTCAAAAGGAAATTGAGGCTTAATATTTCACAGATTAACCATAAACTTGATCATAAATGAATATAAATAAAAGTTGAGATTTTATTTCACATAACAAATATACCTATATATCAGTGAAGGGCTCATATGGGCAGATTTTCTTTGACTAGCCAATAAAATGGTCTTTTTTGTTTTTGTTTCATCACAGTAAAATGAGAAATAGGACGGAGAGGGTAGAGGGTCACACAACTTGGTGGCTTAATAGGAGAATGTTATCTGGAATCGGCAAAGGCTACACAAACACATACAAACCACTCACACACAAAAGAAACACAAACTCATCCTCCGGTCAATCCCGGGTTTATTTCCATTTGTATGTGCGCGTGCGTGTGAGACTGGATGTGTGTGATGCAGGATATGGATCAGATGCTTTCACTGATACCCCCTGTGAATTTCAGTTTCTAAGCCAGAGGAGAAATAGCCAGTTAGCCCAGCCAAACTTAGCAAACCATGTCAGAGAAAAACCCCACTCTCAATCCTCCCATCCTCTAATCCGCTTTCTCTCTCAGTCTATCTCCACCAGCTCCCTGGTTCCATCCATTTTTCTTTCTCTTTCGGAGTCTCATTATCAAGCAGGGCCATCTATTCCCAATCAATATCCGGCTGTCTGTCAGGGGAGGGTGAACGGGATGGGAAGATCCCGGCTGACGGAGAAGGAAAAGTGGAGTAAGTGGAGGGATTATTTGGGAGCAGAGGATGAAACGATGGGAGAGGAGGAGAGGAGAGAATAATACTCCGGTGAGAACGAGGAAGAATGTAAAAGGGACGGAAATGGAACTAATCTGACAAAACCAGCATAAATCTCTTGAGCTAGGTGTTAACTGGAAGATTTCAGACTGAGAGTCAGGAACTGGGAGCTGGACAGACCAGTAGACGACAGGTTGGTTTAGGTAATGGCACGACAGCTATTAAAACCTCATTGTTGTCTGCCTCCACCACCAGTAACCTTGAACCTTGCTCTTTGTCGACCAAACCAAATCTCCTTTGAGTCAAGTTTCCTCCCTCCGCTGTTTGGCTCTAACCTTGACCTGTGTCCAGAGCTCTCTCACCAGTCGACAGGCCAAACACAGGATATGAGATTTATTGCTATTGACAGAACCATCACATCCCCTGACATCACACTTTAACTCAGACAAAACACCATCGTCCCACCCTCCCCTCGCGCTCTCCCCCTCCTCGCTGCTTCCCTTCTTCTTGCCCCATTACCTTTTATTCCCTCTCCGCGTTTCTCCTCATGTCCTCGCGCCTGCTTTCTCCCACGCTGCTTCAAAACCTGCTCCGTCACTATCCATCACCATTTCATATTTTTTATCCGGCCAAACAAATGTCCTCCCTCGTATTCTCCGTGCCCCCAGCGAGTGCACGTTTGCTCACATATGAAATATGAATGGATGAGCTACCACTTTGCCGGCCTGGATTCTAATGTGCCAATTTCATTTCCACAAACAGACGTGGACCCAGTTAAAGTCATCTAAAATAGTTTGTCTTCAATGTTAGTGTGTTGCATTCCAACATGATTATGACCTTTAAGATAACATTAAATAACTGCAACGTCATACAAAACAATATTTGTTTCCCTCGGGCGGGTTGTGGTGCTCTGTGGTTCCTCATTGTTTGTCAGGGAGAAGCACATCAGCTTCAGATTTCCTGTTTTAGAATAAAATCTGCTGCAGAACCGAAACACATACTTTCCCCTCTGTTTCTGTGCCAGCCTGGGGAAACTGTGGAGGGAGGAAGGCTCAAGAGAAAGACAGACAAAGCATCTGTGTGTGTGTGTGTGCGTGTGTGTGTGTGGGGGGGATGTTTGTGTGTGTATGCAAATATATGTGTGTTTCTGAATTCATGCCTACTTTCAAACGTACACACTCACTCACGCACAGAATCACACCGGGAATTTAGCCGAAAACTGCTGTGTAACCGGCATCTGCCTCGCTCTTCCCCATCTCACTCGCCGCCTCCTCTTCCATACCGCCACCATCTCCCCCCCCCCCCCCCCCCCCCCCCCAAACGCAACCCCTCGTTTATTTTTAGAGTCTTCCGAGATGAGAGAAAGCAACTACTCTGTCAAAGAGTGTGTGGGTGGATATGAGACAGAGAGAGAGAGCGTGAGAGAGAGAGAGAGAGAGAGAGAGAGAGAGAGAGAGAGAGAGAGTAGAGAGAGAGAGAGAGAGAGAGGGAGGGTAAAACAGAGTCAGAGTAGATGAAACACTTGAAGTAAGGCAGGAAGGATGGATGGGAGGAAGGAAGGAAGGAAGGAAGACGGTACGGCACAAAGGAAGGAGTCGGGGAATGTGGAAAGGAAGAGTGCACAGAGGGATTTATTGGGGGGAAATAAGGGGAGAGGGGTGGAACCAGCAAGGGAGAGAGAAGAGGAGATAGAGGGGGAAAAAAAGTGAGGAGAGAAATGAAGGCGAATGAAAAAGCTGTTTTATGTAACAGCTCGTGAGTGTGTGTGCCTGAATGTGTTCCTGTTTAAAAATATATTTACTTATGTGCATACACACGGGATACAAAAAATAACGCGGATTGTAATGTGTGCACACTTGGATGTACTTGTGTTTGCATGCTTCTGTGTGTGTGTGTGTGTGTGTGTGTGTGTGTGTGTGTGTGTGTGAGCCTGTGCGTGTTCTTGGCACACGTCTCTCACTCTGGCTTGCAGACACCTGCCTTGTCTGCCTCCGAGGAGCCGGGGCCGATGTTAAAAGCCAGCTCGGTTTTGTCTGCCGCGAGGCTAAATGTTTACACCTCTGTCAGGGAGCTGCATGGCAGAGTGATGCTCCACTCCCACCCACATCCCTCTGAATGTCATCTGCTATTATGATAGTTGCAGCAGCGATGGCTCATCAGCGGCGATAGTGGCTCGTGTGATGAGGCCATGGTGATTTGTGGGAGTGAGAGAGGAGACAGAAGTGATTACACTATTGACACTATGGTGTGTCAGTGTGGATCATTCATATCACTGCAATGATAGCACGGTGATAGAATGGCACTCAGTAGAGCTCATGCACCAAGGCCCACCGGTCCCTTTCTGAATCCACATCTAGATTCACCGGATCCACACTCCTGCCCTGAATATGCCAGAGTTTTGAAACACTCCTCAAGTTCTGGATCTGAACCCTGATCCGGATCCAAACCAAAATCAAAGCCCCACACACAATTTGATGGAAATTGGTTTTGCTCAATCCTCCTTGCTAACCATCAAACACAGATGAAAACAATAACCTCCTAGATGGGGGATATTATTAAAAAGGTGAAATGCATCATCCTGCTATACTCACAAGCAATGTTGTGCTTCTCTTTCCATATTGACAGCAATAACAATAAATTACATTCTGCTTTTCTAGATTATTAGTCTGATGTCAAACACAATGCAGTCGATGCCTAAATTACACAATAAAAGCAAGAGGATAATGGCTTCTGAATTACTCGTATGCTTTTAATGTGAACACATGGAAGCACTATTGAATTCGCAGCCCAGAGCAGCAACTGGAAATGGAAACAGCTCAAATATATTTGTTAAGAGATATTATCACTGTAAGAAAATTGATTTTGGAATCTTACCTGGTTGTGATGCTCGATGCCCATACTGATGGTGTTGATGAGGATGGCGATCATGATGCCCCGTCTGAAGTACTTGCTCTCCACAATGCCCCGAAGTTTCCTCCTCATACCCTTCCACAGGTCCCTACAGAGTCCGAAGCACGTCCTCCTCTTCTTCTTCTCCCCTTCTCCCCTCTCCTCTAAGTGGTTCTCTTCCTTGTCCGTTTCTTTCACGGCATCCTCCTCGTCCTCCTCGCGGTTGTCCGAGTCTCCCGCCGCCCTCGCCCCGTCTTTCAGCGACAGGGCACATATGGGGCAGTCCTCTGGATTTTGAGGGACAGACAGACTGACGGAGTTGGCTTCCGTCTGAGGGCCGTGGTCTTGCCTGCTCTGGTGTGGACAGTGGGATGCTACAGATGCAGAGACAGGAGTAAACAGAGTGAGGCCGGATGCACTATAAAGGTTTGGATATGAATGCAGAATATACAAGGCGTTTAAATTGGTGGAAATGCTGCGGACGTTTATTATTTCAGTGAAAAAACATACCAAGGATGTGTATAGAAATTATACATCCTGCGTCACCAAGCAATTAAACCGTATTCAGCTGTTTGAAAAACATCAGGGTCAAATGTTAACATAAACAAAACGATCAGACACTCTCTGAGGCCCTCCCACTCACATCTTGGGTGTCTGGAGTGATGCCGCTCTCCGTTCATCTTCCCTCCGGTGCGCCTGCTACCCCTGCCTCCACCAGCCGGCGGGGGCTTGCCCCGCAGCGTGTAGTAGAGAGCCGTCGATCTCCTCTTAGCCTTGCGGAGGACGTGGCAGACCAGCTGGAAGATCTCCTCGTAGCAGTCCCCCGGCTCGGCCATGCTGGCCAACGTGGAGGAGGACAGGCACTGATCCCTTTGCTCCTGCATCAGCTGGTGCTCCCGCTGTTTGGTCTCAGAGAACTGGGTGGCGATGACCACCAGGCACAGGTTGATCATGAAGAACGAACCAATCTGGAAAGAGGTGGAGCAGCAGACGGTTATGAAACTAAATGGGTGAGTGAAGATGTACATGGAGGGAGATACAGGCGGTGAAACACATATAAAACTACTACAGGGACTATGAGCTAATCTGGCATATAGACCCCATTCAGACCTGGTTTAACATCTGTCCTGAGTGATCTGATCACCATGCTGATGAAAAGACGAACTCAGCACTGTCCATCTGTGATGGCACCACTCAGGACTGCTCTGGAAACTGCAGATATTCAGATTTACAAGACTAAACCGAGAAGGAACTATAAATAAAACAATGAGGAGCAGTGCAGCTTCTGTTTATTCATCCAAGAAACATGAAACAATGTGAAGAATTGTCATGGTGCCAGGCTGGATTTTCATTAAGCTCACACTTGGATGCAGATTGTGATGACATGTGCCAGTCCCCCCCCCCCTGTAGAAATGTTAGGACTCGTTCTAAAGGTCTCTGAGGGTTGGCTTCACAACAAAACCAAGGCTGATTGGACGAGACGGACAGAGCCAACAAAAGCCCAAAGCACTGATCAGCAATAGCTTGTCTTCTTTTTTCTGACTCTGACTTGACTTCCACCAAATCTTTCACAAGAGCTTTTCTTATTTTTCCTATAGTGAGTCAATCTGAGGGTTGAGGAAGGAGGAGGAGGCGATGAGGCGCATTGTGAATAGTACGTGTTGGCTGAGCCTTTTAGAGGCGGTAATGGGAATCACTACAGGACTGCTGAAATGGCTTTTATTGGACTGTACTCGGAGCTGGTTACGGAACAATGATTGGATCAATAATGGCTAATGCTGAACAACTCAGAATCCAGACCGCTTGCATGGAAGGAGCAGCTCGTGGCCGAGTGTCAATTCAGCTCATTACAAATCTGAACATGTGTTCCCCTCTTTCTCTCGGGACAAAGCTCTGAGGCCGGCACATGTTGAGAACACACACAGACATCTCCTAAATACATACAAGGCCAAAACACTGCGAGCAGCGTCACTCCATAAAACCTCCACGGACATAAAAATTCAAACTTAATGACCTTTCGCATATTGAATTTCATCCACAGTGATCAAAGATTCAGATCAAGAAGGGAGAAGAGAAGCTGAGGGGAATAGTAAAGAGGAGAGTCCAGATATATATGGATTAGAGTGTAGATAAGAGGCCTGAGTTCGGAAAAAAGTTTTAATTTTATTTTGGTTTCAGGCCGGGATGCAATCATTTTGGATGCGATATTTATTTTACACTGTACGTGACTGTAATCGGGGAAAATGTAAGAAAGAAAATCAAAGCTCAAAAAACACTCTAATACAGTATATGCAATAGGGTGTGTGTGTGTGTGTGTGTGTGTGTGTGTGTGTGTGAAGGGGAGAGGGAGGAGAGATGCCCATCTGTGGCCTGTAGGTCATAGCAGGTCCGCAGGTGTGTGGGGCTTTGATTTCCCTCCAGGTCTGCATCTGTACTTGTGTGTGTGTGTGCTTGTGTGTGTGTGTGTGTGTGTGTGTGTGTGTGTGTGTTTGTGTGTGTGTGTGTGTGTGTGTGTGTGTGTGTGTGTGTGTGTCTGTGAGTGTGTATTCTGTGCTTATGATCAGTGGACAGCTTTGTGCATAATCAGGAAGGGCAGCCCAATATCACACATTCAGATGATCACTGCATTATTCATGCCTACAAACAAACACACACAGACAAAAAAAAACATGTGCGATCGACACACTCACACACACACACCGCACACACCGATTTAAATGGCAGGCTCAGCTTACAACTGATTACATGTGTCCCTGAGCTTCCGTGCAGCAGCTGTCATATATATTTATGTGTATAAATATCATATCTTTCTCTCTGAAACAGACATACACTCACACAAACACTATCTCCTAATAACTTAGACTCCAAGACAAATCTCTTTTCTCGTAATGTGACACCAATACAACGCAGACAGAGATGAGGCCCAGTTTGACACCTTGGAGGTCAAACGTCTCCTTATCTCTTAGTTTTGTTTCCATAAACACACTGGCAGGAACACTGCAGATTCACAAAACCCCTCATGAACACGCACACAGAAGAATAAAAGACAAAAGGACCACTGAAGGAAAGATTGACAGTTAAGGCCTCAGTATGCTTCTCTGAGTCCGTTACTCGCGGACAGACGGACGGATCGGACGGACTCTTTTTCATTTATGGTTCTACGAGCGGTTTGTGCTGAAAAACAATTCACCGCCAGAACAGTAGATGGCGCAACGGAAGACGAGCTTAGAGAAGCCTACCTCATGAGGTACAGTGCCTTGCATAAGTATTCACCCCCCTTGGACTTTTTCCCATTATGTACTGTTACTAACTGGAATTCAAATAGACTTAAATAAACTTTTTCCCGTTTGATCAACAAAACATGCATAGTACTTTGGAGGTGCAAAATAAATTTTATTGTGACACAAACAATAATGAGAACAAAAAAGTTGACATCTGTTGGGAGCATAAGTATTCACCCCCCTGTGTCAATACTTGGTAGAACCCTCTTTCGCTGCAATTACAGCTGCAAGTCTTTTGGGGTATGTCTCTACCAGCTTTGCACATCTAGAGATGGAAAGGTTTGTCCATTCTTCTTGGCAAAAAAGATGATACTCAGTCAGATTGGATGGAGACCGTCTGTGAACCGCAATCTTCAAGTCTTGCCATAGATTCTCTATTGGATTGAGGTCTGGGCTTTGACTGGGCCATTTTAAGACATTAACATTCTTTAATCCAAACCATTCCTTTGTAGCTCTGGCTGTATGTTTAGGGTCATTGTCCTGCTCGAAGATGAACCTCCGCCCCAGTCTCAAGTCTTTTGCAGACTGCATCAGATTTTCTTCAAGGATTTCCCTGTATTTGGCTCCATCCATCTTTCCCTCTATTCTGACCAGTTTCCCTGTACCTGCTGAAGAGAAGCATCCCCACAGCATGATGCTACCACCACCATGTTTCACTGTTGGGATGGTGTGCTCAGGGTGATGGGCAGTGTTGGGTTTTCGCCACACATAGCGTTTTGCATTGAGGCTAAAAAGTTCAATTTTGGTCTCATCTGACCAGAGCACCTTCTTCCACATGTTTGCCGTGTCTCCCACATGGCTTCTGGCAAACTCCAAACGGGATTTTTTATGGATCCCTTTCTACAATGGCTTTCTTCTTGCCACTCTTCCATAAAGGCCAGATTTGTGGAGTAGACGACTAATAGTTGTCCTGTGGACAGATTCTCCCACCTCAGCTGTGGATCTCTGCAACTCCTCCAGAGTAACCATGGGCCTCCTGGTTGCTTCTCTGATTAATTTTCTCCTTGTCCGACTCTTCAGTTTGGGTGGACGGCCTCCTCTTGGTAGGTTTGCGGTTGTGCCATATTCTTTCCATTTTCTTATGATGGATTTTATGGTGCTCAG
This sequence comes from Pleuronectes platessa, assembly GCF_947347685.1. Taxonomy (NCBI): domain Eukaryota; kingdom Metazoa; phylum Chordata; class Actinopteri; order Pleuronectiformes; family Pleuronectidae; genus Pleuronectes; species Pleuronectes platessa. Next base: position 18,651,228 of record NC_070641.1, read on the forward strand.
AGAGATGTTCAAAGCTCTGGATATTTTTTTATAACCTAACCCTGCTTCATATTTCTCCACAACTTTATCCCTGACCTGTTTGCTGAGCTCCTTGGTCTTCATGATGCTGTTTGTTCAGTAATGATCTCCAACAAACTCTGAGTCTGTCACAGAACAGGTGTATTTATACTGAGATTAAATTGCAGACAGGTGGACCCTATTTACTAATTATGTGACTTGCAAATGTGACTTGTGAATGCAATTGGTCGCACCAGATCTTTGTTAGGGGTTTCACAGTAAAGGGGGTGAATACATATGCACTCAACACTTTTCAGATTTTTATTTGTAAATAATTGTGAAATCCATGTAATATTTCCCCCCACTTCCAAATGATGCACTATTTTGTGTTGGTCCATTACATAAACTCACGATGAAATAAATTTTAATCTGTGGTTATACCATGACAAAATGTAGAAAAGTCCAAAGGGGGTGAATACTTATGCAAGGCACTGTATGTAGAAGAAGTCCACGCTGGTTTATTTACGTCCTCCCGGCTCCTCACACACAGTGAACGATGGCAACTAACAGACAAAGGATGTTGATGACGCAACAGTTTTTGCTGAATAAAGTGACACCCAGCGGGTCAACATGCTGATGTTATCGTTTCTTAGCGCAGCGGTTCCCTGGTCTTGTTTCCGAATTGCGTTGCTAATTCAACCGCTTGAAGCTACACGGAGGCAGCTAGCTTCCCCCCAGCTTCCACACACAGTCAGCACGGACTCCCAATACTAGCTACTACCAAGTGTTTGCTTCTAACCTGATGTATTTGAGAAACAGTGTCATGACAGCCGTGGAATTAAAGTCGTGACAGCGGGTTTTTGCTCTGTTACCACCGCAGTTAGCATGGTGGCTAGCCCGCTAGCGCTGTTATGACAGGGGGTTATAACCGTATGTGACCGTACACACATGCCGGTAGTGCTCTAACCAGCCACCGTCAGCCGGACAACTCCGCTGGCTTAACACACTTGTCTCATTAATCCTAGAGTCGTAGTTGTGTTTTGGGTTATTGTGCTATAGGGAAAGAAACAGGAAGTTTGAGGTCCGGAAATGTCATTAGCGGACGTTAGCGGACCAATCACAGCCAAGCGATATCCATAGGCTCTCTGCTATGCCGACGTGTAGTTAGAAAAATCAGAGCTGCACGAAAAGCTCTCCGTGGAGCCCGGAGAAGGCGTTCCACGGCAAAGAAGGCGGTCATATCTGTCCGTGTCCGTCAAAACGGAGAAGCATACATTGGCCTTTAAGGTGACTGAATGTGTGAGCAGCAACTTTAGTGGCTAATGGGAGATCTTGACTGAAAACTTCTCACACTGTCGGCAACACTTGCAAAGCTTCCCTTCGGATCCTCCGACAAATAGACCGACGCCTCGCGGGGAAACCTCCAAATGGGTAAAACAATTACGGCGACCAGGAAAATGAGCTCTCTACATTTTGGGGCCTGTGGTCAGCGGAGCGGCATAAATCAGGCAAAAAGTGATTACGCGGCAATGTGACACCGTGTCAGCCACTGCAGCTATCTTCCAGAAAAAGCTGCTCACGCTGCCAACGCCAACCTCAGGTCAAATCTGCCAAAACAGGGATGTAATTTACAGCTGCCGTCACAATTCCAATTATCAACTCAGCCAAAGTAAGGCCAAGCTTGTGAGGATGAGGTGGGTGACAAAAATGTCTCGTCGGGCAGGTCTCACACGCTTGATTTGCTCCATCTCATTATAGAGCAGTACCGATATGGTGGAGTGTGCTTGCGAATTAGTTGTGTGTTCGTGTTTTCTTTTTGTTTCTTTCCTCTCTCTCATCTTTTTTTTTTTTACCCCTCCTGAATTTATTCATTTCCTCACATTTGTCTTTCTTTGACATCATTTTGTTCTGATCCTCTCTCGCCTCCGACCGGCATCTTTGTTGTTTGCTTGATCTCATTTCCCAGCTTTACAAAAGGCTTCATGTCTGTTTTTCCATTGTGCTCTGCCAGCGGTGGCAAAGTGCAACATCTGGGACTTCTGTTGTTCGTCCGCCGCCGCACAAACTCGACTGAATGTGGTTTGACCGACAGCCAACGGCACGTGAATGAGGAATTAAACAACTTTCATTGTGCCACCACCTGGTCCTGCAGACAGAAGGCTGATCTAGCTCTTGCACACTAGTTTTTCTTCCTTTGAACAAAGTGCACACTTCCTAGCTCCTCATCTCCCCCTTTTCCTTCATCACCCACCGAACACACGTTCACTTACCAGCCCACTTCTCCCCTCTCTCCTGCAGACATCGATTGTGGACAGTCCTTTATGCTACTATTGATTTCCACAAGTCTATTAACACTCGAATCCACCACTCAGGAAATATCCGGATTCAATTTATTGATGGCAAGAGAGCCGCTGATGTCCGCATATATTGAAAATGTTATCGGGGCTTTTTTAAATCCCCACAGTGTGTAACTAGACTTTTAATTCACTCTTCGTTTGTTCACTGTTTAGTCACCACATCGCACAATGGATGTGTCAGCTGGTGATGTAGACTACTGATGATTCGATAAACTTGGTAATACACGGTACTTACAATGATGAGTAGGATGAAGTAGATGAAGTTGTAGAAGGAGTGAGCATCCATCACGTAGTACATGATCTCCACCCAGCCCTCCAGCGTGATCACCTGGGAGGAACGATTTGACCCAACGTTAACACAAGGTAATCAAGAAATATTGGTCTTTCTCAACAGGACATAACTGGTAAAAAAAGTTTAGTGCTGCATAGTTTATATCAAACATTTAAATCCAATATACTGTGGTGAATACAATATTGCAATATAGAGTTCAAAATACAGATTGAGTGCTCGAGTGTGCTCACAAGTAAAATAAATTAACTGGATTTGAATGTTTATAAATCATTGTTTAAATATCATATTTTTATAAATGCAATTTATAATGCACAAAAAAATGATTTATTGAGAATTTTTATATTAACCCTCTGGCGTCCGCAATCACTCCACTTACATTTACACTTAAAAAGTAAATCTCAAATTATCCTTCATGTTTTATTTCAAATTTTCCACTGTGAACAAATCACGTGATGCGTAGTTTTGGGTCAAATGTTTTAATACTATTTAAAAATGATAAATTACCCCCTGGCAATGACAATTTTTTTTTAAAGATATTGGCAAGTAAAAGATCAAATCAAAGGGACTCATAAGTGTTGAAGGATCAGAAATCCTCACCTCACACTGACAAGGATCTCACCTGAAAAATGACGATCCAGGCGTAGACGATGTTGTCAAAGTTGATGGCACTTTTGTGAGGGTTACTGTTCCCCGTGTGGCAGCGAGTGTAATACTGGTTCCAGTTGATACACAGGCCAAGCGCTTCCCCTGCACCACTGCCATTGGTCAGCGGCTCCAGACTCAGGCCCAGAGCTTGTCTGTGGAGTGCGTCCTCCTTGTCCAGGCAGCAGGTCCGGCCTCCTTCGCGCCTCGCCGGCACATCGGTGCACGACATGATGCCATTGTTTGACGGCAAGGAGCAGATGAAGGGGCGCTCATCGTCCTCCTCCGGCTGATAGTATGGAGTTGGAAGAGTCATACCTGACGACCTGGGGTACGGGCAAGGTAAGAAACCAAGTGAATATGACATTAATACAAAATCACAGTACAAAAGAGATTCCTATTATCTTTCAATACTTCGTTTGGGGAGTTTCATGAGGATTTCAGTGACAGACAGAGAGCCAGGAGGGAGCCAGGAATGAGAATATGAAATGAGAGATTTTCTATAGCACAATCAAGCCTGTGGGACAAATGCATCAATGAAGGGAAGCCGGTGAATAAGGAAATGCAAATGATTCTGCATGTGCCGGGAGTATATACTGTCTCTCTTCCCTTCTCAGTCTCACATACACACAAGAGTAAATACTTTAATCATCTCTACACAACAGATCCTAAGCTGAATGTCTGTGGTCTGTCTAAGTCTGTAACATCAGACTTACAGACACACACTGATCTGAGTGTGGATGAGTGGAACCTTATGTAGAGTTGGAACTATTCACGTGTTTTTACTTTATATTACACTTTTCTATTTGAACGTTTTATCTCCAATCCAGTGTAACTGAGGCACATAGCCCTACTAGACTAATAAACAGACCAGTATATAGATCAGTAAACAGCCTGTACAGAATCTTTCAGCGGGGAATGAAAAGCCTGAGTTAGCAGTGAACCAGCGATCAGCGCCTACAGCTAGTGCAGCGGACCAAAGGCGTGCTGACATGTGTGGTAAACAGGGAGGAGGTCAGGAGTCTCCTGAGGTGAAACCATGCACCACCTCAGACTTCACATCTAGTTACATTCAGCCCTTTGGTTACGATCGATTTACTAATCTGAGAAGAGAGGTGTCACCTTCACACTCTCAAGTTTGTTTGTGAGTTTCTAAAGAAATCTCTTAAACTGTTTTCATCCAACGCACTGAACCAAAGGATTAGAATAAGTTTTGTGGTGGCACCACTTATGATTTTATTTAGTCTGCACCTGAAATGGGTCTGGTGGTTTAAAACCGATCCATTATGAAAGCCGGAAGGAGCCCGGGTGAAGCCATGGCTGCATTAACAGACTTATTTAGCTCTATTTGTGTTTTAACCTTCAATGTCTCCGAACTTCAAAAAAACTGCTTTGTTTTTGCAGCCATTCTCATAAAATGCTGCAAAGTTTTCCTTTTCGTGATCAGCGTATCCAGCGGGCGAATCGGGGTCAGGTTTGTTTCATCTGGCAGCGATAAACACAAAAGGCCCCGGAGATAAATAATTAGTGTGGACTTGACAAAGCAGAGGTAATAAGTGAGTTCTGCCATTTGAAACAGGGACGGCTCGGCGCTGCTGCCCTGATTACTCCGCCGAGCACACGGAACCACAGTAATTTGACTGGGACTGAGATAGGTGGAGATAATCATACATCACTCGAAGATTTTTAATGAGCGCCAACAGGTCACTGAGGGCGGCTCTGGAAACGAACATATCTTCCACTGGGAGCAACGTGTATCGTTATCTCATCATTGTGTTGTTATTCCGTGAGAAATCAGGCTGTTCTCTCTTCAGGTGTATATCAGGGTGTCGGTGAAATGTCCCAGAACACAGGCAGAAGAAAATGAGAGTGATCGTTTCTAAACTAAACTAACCCAGTGACAAGCACATCATTGGAGATGAGTGTGTTGGGCACCGGACAACAAATCGTTGCAAATCATGCAAACTGAGTCACGTGGAAAGTGTACGTGAGATTGAGCGAGTGGTATCATAGGATACCTCCACTACCTCAACATTGTATAAATAAAACACACACCATATATGATTTTGTGAGGGTGTATGTTCATCTTTTAGTCAACCGGAACATTTGGGTAAATTTGAAATAATTCCATCCAGGTGTTCTTGAGATGTTGCATTCACAAGATCCCAAAACCTGTTCTCGACAGTTGTCCACCAAAATCCATTCAGTTTGTCTTCCAGTCTAACTGAGATTTTGTAGAAAATTTGAAGTAATTACCCCAAACACTCATACTGTATGTTCACAAGAAGACAAGAAGCGACCAGACAACCTGAAAACATGACGCCTATGGTCATTAGCATAAAAATCGATCTCCGATGCCGATAAAGTGTATTCGTCGAGTGTGTGTGTGTGTGTGTGTGTGCGTGTCAATGTGTGTGTGTGAGAGAGCTCTGACATGACTGTGGAGTCAGGTCTGGACCTGGGATGGACAAAAATAGACCCTCTCCATCTTCAGGCCCATTACTGAACACACACATTCAGGGTCACTCGACCTACAGTATTTCCTCATCGCTCTGTCTCTGTCAGTCACTCTGTCTCAGCCCTTCTCTTCATGCCCCCCCCCCCCCCCGTGGTCTCACAACTCGTTCTCCGTGTGCATCCATCTGCTCTCACCTCTTCTTTCTTCTGCACCAGAAGAGTCTTATCAGGAAAAAGCTGGCTGAAGGCAAATCGTGTGCACACGCTGCATAATGTACTTACATACACCTCAGGAAAATATATATGCACAGTGTACAATATTGCCTTGCAGTGCATTTACCTCCTGAACTCTATATACTCCCTCTTTTTAATAGTTTATATCCTCAATGATTCTCTCATCCTCCCCCCCTTTGTTCTCCTTTTATTTTAGCCCCTCCCATCATTCTTCTTATTCTTTATTATGTCTTTAACATTGAGCCTACTCTTCATTCTTCTCATCTCCTCTCATTTCCCCCTTTCCTCTCCTCTGTAATTCTCTTGATCCTATCCCGTCTAGTCCAGTCAATACCGTAATAGATAGTGCTGACATACTGTATTAGTGGAATTTCTGCTTTGCCTTGGAACCACTCACACAACACACATGCATGCACGCCGGTTCCAAGATCGATAGCTTGGCCATATCAGGCTTTACCACTTCCCACCGAGAGTTGCTCGGGAACCATGCATTGATTTAGTGGCACAACAAAGTTTGCAGGTAAGCACTGAGACCCACTGAGCCTGCAATGACCTACAGAACAGTAGAGGTTACGGAAATCCAATGGAGGACACACAGGCCGTCCAACAGAGATGGACATGAAGAGAATTCAGAGAGGTTGTCAGTGACGGTCACATTTCTCTACTTTACTAAGAGCACGGGAATTAGGAACGGGATTAAGACTAGAAAGACAACAAAGCCGCCCGTGTCATAGTAGTGGAGCATGTGAATGAAGGCGGTTGCCCCCCTGCTGGTGACTTGGCAGTGCGCGGCATAGCACTGCAGAACCTGGCATCACACTGAGAAAACACCTGCTGACGGAGAGGGAGACGGGGGGAGGGGAACAGGGCTGAACCGGTTCCCCGATGTTGTCGAGGGACACTCTGGGAAAGTTGGAAAGGGAAGAACGGTCTGAAAGGGCGCGGTGTGGCGCCACCTCCCATCTTTTTGTCATTGCGTGGAGCCGGGCATGACAATTATAAAACAAGGAAGGCACAAACAGATCCTGGGATTCCCTTTGAACCAAAATTACCAAATAACCATCCCCCATAACAACTAACCCGTCCCCTCTCAGCCGTTCCCCCAGCCAAGAGGACGCTTTGCCTCTCTCTTCCTCTTGCTCCTACACAGACACACAGACCTGCTATCACATTGCACCGGGAGAAATCCTACCCATGTCGGTGGCTTGTAGTTGGCAACATCCATAGAGATTTAATCACCCTCCACAGGCAGGCAGGGGGCAACATAAACTTTGTATTTAATATTTTCAAACTTGACTTGAAATTGAAAAGGTATGTAGTTAAAAGAGTGAGGAGAGAAACAGACTGCAGTACAAGAATAGAGTGGATTAAGACATGAGAAGAGAAAAGGTAGAGATCCAAAGAGGGAGGGTGAGACATGTCAAACTGAATGCTGCACTTGACATCGACACTCCACTCCATAATAACCTCTCATTGAGTTAATGTTAGCCCTTTGCTTAGCATAATAGTCCTCAAGCACTAACTCACTGGGACCTTCCTAATTAAGAACTCAAGCACCCTGGCTATAACTTGCATAATGTGTTAACACAACGGTTTAAAATGAATCGAACACAATACGTTGTTTCAATAATGAACCCTCAATGTATGATCACCACAAAGATGACGTTGCACACATCAGCCCACGTGTGTGAGATTACAGTGTATTAACAGGAGAGATAATAATAATTTCTCCTCAGCCAATGTCAGGGAATCAAAATGGAGTCCTCGATTTGTCGTGTTAATTACAATCAACCTTTATCCCGGTCAGGATACAGTGAAGTAAACTCATGAGGTGATTACTGCTGAGGTCGTTAGGGTCAATGTCAGCTCTCAAAGCGGGCTGCCCGACACGTGTCCACTTTCATCTGGATATTAGATCTGTCATTAGTAACCGCTGTGTCAGCAGAACCAGAGACCGTGCACGGTGGCAATTTGGTGCACGTGCACGGTTTCTATACATAACACGGCAACGTCAGGGGCATGTGTCCTTCTTGTGAGCTGATGCCAGCATAAAAGAAAAAAAAGGAAACTGAGAGAATGGCGTGAAATCAAATACTGAATACTTGTGAATGTCACACGCACGCACACACACACACACACACACACACACACACACACACACACACACACACACAGTGGGTGATGCAGTCATGAAGGGTCATGAATATGGAGGCATGCAGCTGGAAACTAATCATGGTCTTAGTTGCAACCTGAAAAAAAAAAAAAATACTGTTGCTGTGCAGCTTGTGTGAGAGAGAGAGAGAGAGAGAGAGAGAGAGAGAGAGAGAGAGAGAGAGAGAGAGAGAGAGAGAGAGAGAGAGGTAGAGGGAGAGGGAGAGGGACAGGGAGAGAGAAGAAGCGGCAGAGAAGTTGGACGGCAGAGTTTGCTAATGGATACTGAAGTCAAATATACTCTTGTATCTTGTATGAACATTTTTCATTATGACAGACTTGTATATTCATTTTGGACTGCAGGAATTAGAGATTTTATAAACCGATAAAACCCATATTGGATATAATTCAATGACAGAAAACCAACTTGACATTCAAAAAAATGTGTTTGACGTGTAGCCTACTTCAACTTTTTATGTCCGTCCATGTCCCATCTACTTACATGGTACAGGTGGGGTTTATGACCAATACTGCAACCAGCCACCAGGTGGCAATAGATACGCTGCGGCTTCACTGATTTGGACCGGGCATCGTCCATCTCTATGAACAGTATATGACACTAATGCACTGGTACAACACAAACGCCCTTTAAAATGCAAACACTGATGCAAAGCGTTTAACTTACAGAGTGAAGTTCTTCTCCGGGTAGCAGCGGTTCCTCAGAAGCCCCGCCCACAGCTGTACGCCGATGATGCCGAAGATGAAGAAGACGAAGAAGCAGAGCAACAGCACGTTGCCCAGCATGGGCAGAGTGTCGAGCAGCAGGTTCACCAGGATCCGCATACCTGTGTGTTTGAGCAGGTCAATCGATCAATAACACGTTATCACGGGTTTACACGATCGATTAGGGAAGGATCTACAGTTTGCATATAGATGGTTTCATTTTTGTACAGATGTTGGAGTAACATGATATCACTGTCCTTTTAGTTTCGGAGGGAGAATATTTGATGCTCAGCTTATGTACATTGCAATTAAATTTGCTTGACTCCAGGACATGTTTTTATTTTGTTAAATATAAGTAAATACTACCTTTAGCTTCAGCAGCCCTGAGTTTTCCACCTTTTAATAGAAGACATATCATTTCCTAAACTCTTAAACATCTTTAAGTAGTCGAACAATATCCATACATCTGTCAGTGAACAGTTTAGAAATATGTTTCAAACATTTTGCGACTTTTGCAGATTTCTTTATGAAACCGTTTCCTCAGCAGTTTGCAGAAAATGCGATCCAAATGCTGCTTTAACCTTTCAAATGTATTTCCTTTCGTGGTAATTCAATAGAAATGGAGCATCTAGAAGTCAAGAATTCCATTTATTATTGGGACATTTTCTATCTGACATCCTCTACAGTAGAGTTCACATTCGGCTTTCGACAGAAAACTGACTTGAAAGCTAAATTCAGGAAATGCAAGGAAGTGGGGAAGAAAAAAAAGACACAAGGATGTATTGAGAATACACAGAAGCACACAAGTTCAGAAGTGGAAGTGAACGCCCTCTCCAGCGGGGGCAGTATATAAGGAACATCACAGGCAACAGCCAGAGACCAAAATAGCTACGTTGTACAAGAACCTTCCCCAAACAGAAGAAGAGCTTTAAAGGTAGAATATAACCAAGACAACCACACACACAAACACACACATGCACACACACACACAGACACAGAGACACACACACACACACACACACACACACACACACACACACACACACACACACACACACACACACACACACACACACACACACACACACACACACTAACTACCGTCCACCCCAGGAACACAGAAACCTAATTGGACTATATGAGGTCTGATTCAGGATTAGATGAGACCTAATTGCAGAAATGCAAGCGTGTCCCCTGTCGAATAATGATGACCTCATCCCCCGTGGCTGGGCCTGTCCCGCTGAGATGACATATTGAGATGGTGATTAGTGAAACATGATGACAGCTGATTGGACGAGAGAGAGAGAGAGGTGAGAGCCACTGATGGGATCATGGCAACCTCACACGGACACCGGAGAGGTGTGTGTGTGTCTGTGTGTGTGTGTGTGTGTGTGTGTGTCCCTGTTTTTCTGATGTGCATTATTTGTGTTCTGCAGTGCCACGCCAGGATTCGTGAATGACAACTCCCCAGTAAGTTAATATGTCGTAAACACATCTCCACTGCCAGCGTACTGAGTGACAGGTGCGAAGCTGAGCGAGCGAGAGAGAGACACACAGGAGAGGAGGAGGAAGAGAGAGAGAGTGAGGAAGATGATGGTCCCACATGTGGACACTATTTGCAAACACCTGTTGTTCACTCACTACACAAACACAAAACCCCAAATGCTGAATGTCAAATTAATTAGAGAAGAGTCTGCATCATCTAAGTACTTGTCCCCCTTTGACTTTACGAAGCAAGTTCTGTTTAGACCTGGTAGCGACATTAGTCCGGAGAGATTCGATCACAATTCGTCAGCGCTACGTTATATTTGTCTTCTTGTGCTATGAAGAAAGATTTTACCCATTTAAAATGTTGTAATCAATAAGCGTCAGTCAGTGTTGATGTAGTGGCAGTGAAGGTTTTGAGTGATCGTATGTCAGGATGTGTTAACACGTGTACTTAACACAATATCTCTATTGATTTGTAGTTCAGTCCTGAGGTTAGCAAAGCTCTTTATGGAGGAACAGGCTGAGAAGTACAGCTTGTCAGGGAATTACGTTTGGATCTGATCTTTATCGGATTACAAAGTAACTAAATAAACAAAATTCTGGGAATTTATGGATTTTTATTTTCTCCAGAACACAGAAGAAATAAAAATTGTTCATAGTTTTTCCTCCTCTGGCTATTTTGCCTCATCAACTAGTATTAAATGGAAAGCAGTAGCGCTGCTGGTGTGTGTGTGTGTGTGTGTCTCGGGTGGCAGCTGGAGGCGAGTCTAAATGTGTTTGTTCCCCAGGGTCCTTGTCATTAGGCCACTGTTCCATTAGGCCTAATTGGATGAAGAGAGGGAGAAATGGATGGAGGGAGAGACAGGGCGAACGAGTATTGAGACAGGGCCTGAGGGCGCGCCGGAAAATAGGGAGAGCCAAAATAAGAATACGAATAAAGAAAGAAACCACGAAAAAGCAAAAACAATCATTGTCTCTTTAATTCTCATCCTCCCTCGTTCCCTCTCCCCTCCTGATGACTGTACCTGTTTGCCGACGGCTCCTGCTGTCCCCAGATAAAGATGGATGCCCCCCCCTTGCACCACAGTGGAAGCACATTTACAGCTACCTGCCTGTGCTATTCACCGACGACCGGGAGACTCCTCTTCTCGTCAAACTTTCTACAGCTTTTTGTTTGTCCTCACCATTTCTATTCTGTCGGGCACTTTCACACCAATTTCATTGCAATGTTTAACACAACAGCAAACACACAGACACACGACAGTTATCAGCCATTTTGTTGGAGGGTCACAGATTGAGGTTTATGAGGGGTCACGCTCAGGGTCACATCGGCTGCCATTCAGCAGCCAAGCTGTTACTGCCAGCGCTGTGTTTTTACAATAGGGTTTGTGTGTGAGACAGAGACAGAGACAGAGAGAGAGAACTTAACATTTAATATAACTACAGCCTTTCTGAGGTTTCTGGTATATCTGTTGTATTTCATTATTTAATAGTCCTGTGTACTAAAATATAAACCAGTACTGCATAGTATGAAGCTGTGATTCTTCTGCTCCTGCAAATATTTAACGGGAAAAAACTTAACAACGAATTAATGGATTCGGTCAAATAAAACGTTTCTTTAAAATAGTGAGTTACAGGAAGTATTGCAGACATTGTTGTTCGTGACATATTGGACAAATATTTACTATTTTGCTGTGAACCGCGTGCCGCACGTGGAAAAGAAATCAACGACACCTTGATTCCCAAGAAGAGCAGCGCGACTTCCAGCTCTAATCTGTTAACATAAAAAAGAAAAGCAGCCGGTGGGCCCCTGGTGTCGGAGTGTGCTCATGCTGCCTGCGTATCTGTGGTTAGAGCGGCGGTCCAACAGAACAAGGAACAAATAGCTTTATCCCCATGTTTCCTCACCTCTAATGGGGTCGGGGAGAGGGGACGGAGCTACCACACACTCATAACATCCAGCTGACTGATAACAACGTAAACAATGACACACACTCACACACACACACACACACACACCCAACTACTGTACAACATATACTGGCTCAGACGAAGGAACAGTCAGCACATGTGCACATATTTTTACTACACTCACACAAATATGCATGCATCCGCAGAATCGACTATAAATATGCAAAACAAACCCGTGCATGCATCTGGAGATTTGTGCTCTGACACATAATCACCTCCTGAAAAGCAGACTGGTTAACAATCTGTGCACTTGTGCCTGAAACACGATACACACTCTATCGCGCACAATATCTTCTAATCACACCACTTGAAGACTAATGCAGTTAACATCCATATTGTTTGAGCGGCGGCTGTGGCAGTTTGGAATGTTGGAGCGGATTGTTCCCTGGTGATGGAAACACCTGAAAGACGACTCGTCCTTTAAAATGTTTTGGGAAATTGAAAAATCGATTCAGGCGCTGAGGACAAGATACTTCTTCGGGTAAATGTCACGAGCAAAACAAGGATTAAATGAGGAGAATGAGCCATGATTCAACAAAAAAATCTGTACGGCCTCACTCAAGATTGAGGAATAGCTTTTATTTTGGATTCATTTGCACTTATATGCCCTAAAAATTCTGTTTAATAAATGATTTAAAGATGGGGAGGCTAAGATTCAGTCAGTAACGATAAAATAATGTCTGTGAACTCCTCACACTAGGACAATTTGGTCAGATAATCTATTCAGATCAGACTCAAACGCCCCTGCAATCGTCAGCCTTCTAAAAGTCTTCTGAAATCTGGCCGATAATAGTCTAGTGTGCAGCAGTTATATGCTAAGTAAGAAAAAAGAGAAGATTTCAGCATGTAATGTGTAGATGTGACCTGCATTTAACCAAGCTACAGATTGAATCCTACACGTAATCTCTTCATCTCTCTTCCTCACCTTCCTCATATGTAAAAATCCTCTCTATCTCTATCTTAATGATTCTATAAGGTCCACTATCTAGCTCTGGAATGAACCTTATTAACTGTTCCGCCAGACCGATTTATTCACAATTTCACCTGCGAGGGTCTTCTTCTTCTCCACTGAGGGACTCTTCCCTTATTAAAAAAAAACAGGAAAATTACTGCCCAGGTTTCTTTTCCTACAGTATCTGTCCCCCAGGTCCAAACCGAATTAGGCATCAGGGCTTTGGTGCGATCAGCTCCATCTGCTTCAGGCTCCTCTCAGGATTATTTAATAGTAGAGGAGACAGTGTCTCTCAGATGAGTTGAAGACATTCAGGAAAAGTTTCCAAGTGTATATGGTTTGTGTATCCACGATGTTCTGCAGGGTCGAGGGACCGATGAGGACATTCCTGTTACTTCACTCCTCAGTCACTTAGTGCACATCTAAGAGGAAGTGGAAAACCGCTTTACCCTTTTTACAACCACAAGACATGCGAGTAGAAAATCGACTGAAATGAATTGTACTTATCCGAAACTTCATTACCAACAATTATCATTAGCTGCTAATACTTGGCTAACCACTAAAGCTCTAGAACTACGAGATGAGGCCGGCCTGAGCCTATAGCTTTGACAGGCTAATTGGTGCCTATGATGATTAAGAGCCGCCTGTTGGGGCAGGAGGACAAAGAAATCCATAGAAGTTAAAAAGTTTGGCCAAGAAGTGAGTTTTAGATGAAAAGAGCGGGGTCAGGGTCACGGACCGCTCAGTGACGCGGCATTAATGGACGGTCTCTAAATCGGATGAAGCTGTGACCCTGGGCCTTTATGGGCTGTGTGATGAAGCATAAGATATACGTTATCACGAAGACAAGAGAGGCAAGACGTGTTCATGGACTGACACTCAATCGTGACATGCCTTGATAGCATAAACTAACAAACAGGAATTGCACACACGCACAAAATTTGAAATGTTCTTACTTGGTACTCTGTTGATGGCTTTGAGTGGCCGCAGAACCCTCACCGTCCGAATGGCCGACAGGTTGATGTTCTGCAGGTCCAGCGAGTATTCCACCATCCTGGAGAAGCAGGCAGAGAGGGAATCTGGATGAGACTCATGATTCAACAACAGCTGCTGTTTTCTAATCTTGTCTGATCTGTCTCAGTCTTGTCTCAGCCTGTTATTCCCAATGTGCCAAATTTGGCTCAAATTCACCTAGAGAGCATTCGACAGGTGGTCCTCGACAAACTGGAGTGAGAGGAGCTGAACGGCTAAAACAAATAAAGCATTTATAGTATTGATTATGTACCAAAATTAAAGTGAACAAATTCCAGGTCCCGATTGCGATAGGTCACCTTTCGAAGTCTTAAGATAGTTGATGAAGTCGAAGGAATTTGTGGTGAACAACAACCAAAAGTAAACTGGTAACTGGTAATGGTGGCGTTTAAAAGCTACTTTCTTTGTGAAAGATTTCTCTCATGGAAATAGGTTGTGGTGAGACCAAAGTGCAGTAAATGTCTTGAGGTTAATTTTAAATCAAAACCCTTTACTCTGTAAATTTTGTATTTTGGGGTTATGGGAAATGTTCTGCACAATGTTCAAAGGGGTGGGGGGGGGATAGAGTGACAAAGCATCAAAAGGGGAGAAAAGCATGAAAGGGAGGTGAGGAAGAGATAGAGATAGAATGGAAAAGAGGAATTCATTCTATTCTAAGTGTTGCCTGCAGGATGTTGTAGCTTAGTCAGAGCCTGGCATCTGTTACCAAGTCATTTCCACAGCGTGGTTAAGCTGTTTGTGCCCCTAAACCCGAATCACTTTCACAGGAGAATGCCCACGTTCTGCCATTTGTGAGTGTGAGAGCAGCGTGTGTCTGAACGTGCCACACTTATACCACAGTCGTCCCAGAGAGAGCTCACATGCATTTTATATACTGTGTCAATGCAGTAAATGTATACTTGTAATAAATAACAGTATTAATGGCCGTGTTTGCATGAGCACTTCGGTAAATGGTGTAATACTAATTGTGTACAGGGAGTTTGTTGAGGTTTGCGCCCGGGGGCCAAAACAGTACGAGACAGCTTGACACCAGCAGCAGCGCCGCGACCACAACAACATGCTAATAACCAGCACCGCAAGCTAATACCGCCCCAAGCAAAGCTCTGCCTCTGACAGAACAAGCCAAGCTTCCACAGACTCGCACATAGTCACACTTATGAACAATGTCATTTACAATAATGTGAAACTTTATTGATCCCAGGGGGGGAGGGGGGGGGGGGGGGACGACTCTTTCCATTTGCCCTTCAACGCAGTAGAGCACCCCGGCTCACACTCGAGTGGGATCACTTGTTGTGACATGGGTTTAAACTGCCGTACAATTTTAGTGAAATATTCAAAGCCAGAGTAAATTAGTAGGCATGTGGGGGGGGAATACATCACATTTGATGAAATTCCTTTGCACTAATTCCGCTGTTCCTGGGCTCATAGGTCCGACACTTGAAAGAGGGATGTATGGGCACATCGCACACCAATTTTCTCCTCCCGGTGTTGTTGAAAGTGCAGAAGTGCCACACGGCAGCTTAATGAAAATGTCACAGTATAGAGAGGAGCATAACAGCTGTTTTGGGGACAGTCTTTTTTCCGGCTGGGCGCAGTGGTGTTATTACAACCTGCCTGTTCTAATGATGTGATGTGCTGCTGGGAGACTGAGCAGGAGGCTAAAATGCCGAAAGAGACTCTTGAAAGAAGGAAAATGTGCATGTTCCCCTCTTCAGGCTCAACGTTGGAGATGTATACGGAAATGGATCGAGACTTCCGTCCGCACAGGTCACATTTATGATGCCTGTCTTCTGGACTCTCAGACATTCTCAGAGATTCCTCCAGATGTTTATCTTAGTAGTTCTCTTCATCTTTGTAATGATCTCTGACCAGCTAATGGATGGGTGTAGAGGAAATGTTCTTGACCAATGTGTTTTCATCTTCAGGTACAAAAACATGTCCTTATTTAGGCAGAAATGCCATAGGGGAAGTCATGGGCGGAACCAACCTCCCTATAGAAATGTGCTTTCGACCCCTGCAAGTCAGATTTCATTATTGGCTTGTTTGTCTCCAGGTATCTAGATGTCCGTCCCAACCTATAATTTCTTGTAATAAACTTTGTTATACTGAAAGTACTGGGTCCTCGGATTCCTTCCCTCAACATCAACAACTTCAACAACAACATCGACCTCTCGGCTGCATAGAATATACCATAGTACCATGAGAAACCGCGAGGGGTCAGTGTAGCCAACAGTTCAAGCGAGAAGACCCTAGGGCATGAGGAAGAATTTTAAATGACAGAAGTTTGTAATGAGAGTCTTTTTGCAAGTTGGTGGGAAACTACGTTCCTCACCCAGGCAGTGATGGTCACATCACATGAAACGGACATATCTCTCTCATAGGTAAAGGCAGCAACAACAAGCCTTTAGTGAGTGCGAGGGATAAACAGCTGGAAAGACGACAGATAAAAGAAGCTTTGACAGTTGAGTGGATACTGCACAGGTATTGTTTCCGTGAGTAATCCAGTTGTATACAGACAGAAAGAGCAGCGGGGGAAATGAAAGAGAGAACACGAGATCACAGATCTGCCTGCATGTGTGTGGGTCGAGTTCAGACATGTGAGTCTCCGCCAGTGTGTGTGCACACAGTGTGTTTCTGCATGTGAGCTCTACACATCAATCAGGCTGCTGCGTTTGGGAGGGTAATTAGTGGATGGCCGCAAGCATCCCTTCATGATTGTTCTCTATTTTTCACATTCCCTCTTTGCTTGTGACGCACCTTCATCTCATTCATGCTTTCATGTGAGTGTGTGTGTGTGTGTGTGTGTTGTTATTATCATTATGACATGTCGAGGTAAGGAAGAGGGAAATCTAGGATATGAAATTTACACCTGAAATGACAGACGTGGATCTAGACATGGCAAATCTGAAAGTTCTGCTTCGATAAATACGTTTTTTCGACATCATTTACATACAAAATATAGTTGAAAAATAAACTTATTGTGCTCTTGTCCAGTCATGTTTAAATATCTATTTTCTATGCCAAGAAAGGCTAGAAGGGTAAGTGCACCAACTGTGATCAGCTTTTTGTTTCTCAGCATCTGGAGAGATGCTCCAGTTGTCTCAAGAAGCCTTGCGCAGTGGGAGTCTCGGGCATACATTAGAATACATATGAAAGGCAAAACTGACTTTCTGTAAAAAAAAGGGGTCATGCTTCATCCCCGGATCGACACACACAGACAGACACACACACTGTGCATTTTCAGTAATTGCTGCAGATACCGGACAGGATGGGGAAATATAAGCTTCAATGCAGTGGATTAGGCCAAAATGAAATATACAGCATGTACGATATAACAGACTTCAGTAGGCGGTTTGTGTATGTGTGTGTGTGTGTGTGTGTGTGTGTGTGTGTGTGTGTGTGTGTGTGTGTGTGTGTGTGTGTGTGGCGAGGTGATGGAGCAAACGCACGACACACCCTTCAGAGTCTGTTCATCCTAGCACGTGAAGAAGAGAAGGAAAGAGAGCTAGAGGGCAGAGGAGGGGGAGAGAGCAAGGTGCTGCCCGTGGCTAACAGACATGGAGCTCATAGCAGACTGTCGGCTGTGATTTGGTCTGGCACTGGTCTCCGCAATTAGCCTCGACGCTAATCTAATGGAGGCTGCCAAGAGGAGAGAAGAAGACGGAGGCATTCGCACATAAAAACATGGACTCACACATGCACAGATTAAACACACGCGGAATGCTTAAATTGACGGATAATCTCTGTGTGTAGGTCTGTGCCACATACACACACACACAGACACACACACACACACACACACAAACGATGAGCATCCACTGGGTATAAACTGATTCCGCTCAAATGAAGATAAATGTCCCTCCACCTTCCCTGGTAACTGTGTTGCTCCAGCTTTCTCTGTTCATCTCTTTCTCTCTCTCTCTCAAACACACAGACACACACACACAGGCACTTGCTTGATCACCCATGTCTGAGCCTCTCATTTCAAAGGCCTCGCAGCAGGTGTTTGAGCAGGTGTGTTTGCTTTTGTTGTGCATGTGCATTCATCTAGCGTGTGTGTATGTGCTTTCTGAATTGGCAGCATGTGAGACGGTGACTTAACAAGATCAAGTAAAATTTGCGCGACTCAATATGTGACGATAGAAGTGGAGGGTCTGTTGGGGGGGTCAGGTGTCATTAGGGTCTCAGCAGTG
Organism: Pleuronectes platessa; assembly: GCF_947347685.1. Classification (NCBI taxonomy): domain Eukaryota; kingdom Metazoa; phylum Chordata; class Actinopteri; order Pleuronectiformes; family Pleuronectidae; genus Pleuronectes; species Pleuronectes platessa. Next base: position 18,669,717 of record NC_070641.1, read on the forward strand.
GGTCTCTCACACAAACTTACCTTGGAGGTCCCAGTTTCCATCTGTTGTCCCTTCCTTTCTTTAAAGAATCGTTTTCCATCACATCAAAGCACCAAATCCTCATTTGAACCCATAAAAATTACTTTTTATTTTGATCTTTTATATTTTCTGCTCTGCACACTTTTGCAATTTATAATTTTATAATATCGAAAGCATTATAAAGTATCTTTCGATGGATTCCCAAATTTAGAATAAGCAACTGCATGAACAGCAGATGCCTGCATTAGTACCATATGGAGTCAGACATGCACTTTAATGGAGGTGAATGACAGTGTGTCTTTTCTTTACTGTAGCTTAGTGTTTACACACATGCACAGTTTGATAAACAAACCCTGAGCTGTAAACAGGAAGTCACATGGACTGACAGGTTACTTAAACATGAGACATTTTTGACGGTATGTCATCCTGCATCATCAACCATAACCGTAACCAGACGAGAGAGAAAAAAAAGAAAATCCCGAAATGTCTAGTGTGAATAAAAAAGTCTCGCTGCATGCTTAACAACAATTGACAGCTCCATTAATCTTCTTAGAGCTCAGAAATCCAGTGCACAAAAAGATACAGTGTAAGCAGCAGTGGAGACTGGCTGGGAGTAACAGTGTCAGACTCCAACAAAGAAAGCGGGAAGACTACAAATCACGTGGTCACAGATAAGCTCCACACGTGCTAAACCCCTTCGTATAACATAATCCAGACTTTAAGTCAAAGTGAACAAAGTCAGTCATGAACCTAAGTCATCACAGAAGTGGAAGGTTCCATTACCCGGTCATGACGATGAAGAAGTCCAGCCGGTTCCAGGTGTCTCCCAAGTAACAGCGACGGCCGAAGATCCCAAGCGCCACCATCTTCACCACCATCTCCAACGCGAAGAAGCTGTAGATGAACGCATCGAAGGCCTGCACGGGGCGAGAGAGAGAGGGAGACAGGGCTGGAATGAAGACACATTGAACCAGACATCTGTTCTCTCTTGTGTGTGTGCGTGAAATTAGTCGGCTCAAGATGGTTTTCAGCTTCTGAGTAAACGAGGAGCACGCGTCGTCTCTGGTGAGAACAAATTGTCTGGATTGAAAAAAAATATAATCATCAGTTGTCAACATCAGGGTTTTAGGAAAAATAAATGGAGAGACCGTAAAGAGAAACATATTTATCTGAGTTCTGATCACGTGTCATCTCTGAACGGGCCATGATTTGCTTTATTTCATATTTCAAAGGTGGTTTTTACTCTGTGGCACATTCACAGTCCACAGTAAGTGTCAAATTAGTTATTTTTTAACTGTCCTTTTAAACAGAACACACTGATAGCACACTGACACAACAGGGCTTTATTGTGTTTGTGTGTGTTCCTCATTAACAAAGACTTTCCTACATCTCAAAGTGCTATACAACAATGAATTTACATAAAATAAATGAAAACACACAATGAACATTAAAAAAAGTTGTACAAAATGTTTGTAAACTAAGATGGAAATAAAACCCAATAGGTAAAGCATGAGATTAAATTATAGTCTGGTGAACAGGGCCACTGGATAATGGGAACGGATTGAGGTTAATATGTTAATATATTGAGTTAAAAGCTGTAAATAAAAACAAAATACAACAGAAAAAGGAAAAGAAATGCAGCAGTTCCTCTACCGGGAAGGTCAGAGCTGATTAAATGCTGAAACAAAGAGGGAAAGTCTTGACTCAGAAGAGAAGTAAGAGTTGAACAGAAACATAAGGAAAGTAATGGAGATCCAGGTCAAACCTTAGACAAAGAAAAACACAGAAGAAGAGCGATGTTAATGTGACATATGATCTCTGCCATGTCCTGCTCGCATTGTTATGTCCAGATCACTAGTTAACCTCTGATGATATTTTTGGAACAAAGCTCCTTCCCAGTGTTTGGCCCTGGGCTGAACGACTGTGTGCTGCTGCCCGCTGTAGCCTGTAACCCGGGCTGCTGCTTCTTGACACGGAAATGTACAAGGCCTGGAAATTTAAATTAAATCATTGTTGTAATTTGGCTTCGTGATGATGGCAAGGGTTTTTTTCCTCTGTTCCAAATCTGTCAACCTGACATGCATGCACAAATACCGTACCATATTACCAAATTGGGATACGGTTTAAATGTTATATATACATTTGTGTTTGATTTGTTTGTTTGACCTAAAATGTAAAAATGTTCATGCATTTTAAAACATCTGCAGATAATGGAAGTAGAATAGGTGAGTTAGAGTCTAAAGGCAACAACAAACAATGCAAACAGGCCACTGTGTCAAAAATTTTCATTCGGTTCTGTTTCACCCTAAAAACCTTTTTTTTGCCAAACTCATAGGAAGTAAATTTGACCTTTGACCTTTGTAATCCATTAAGTTGTTTAGTGAGGTCCCAGTGACCAACAAACCCTAATCAGTGAATCAATGAGCTCAAGATAATCGTTGTGCCACATCTGGATTGCCTGGATGTGTTAAGATATTGCATTCACAAGGCAAAACCCTTGTATATACAAACTATGGGCAAAACATGTGTGTTGTGATGTCACAGCAACATTGACCTTTGACTGTTGACCACCAAAATCAATGCAGTTCATATTGGAGGCCAACAGAGCGTTTGTCCCGAAAGAAAAATACCTCATGGCATTCTTGAGATGCTGTGTCCACAAGAGTGAGACAGATGGACGCACAACCCAAACACACAATGCCTCTGGCCATCACCGTCCCAGTGGAATACAAATAGAGGTTTTTATAGATCACAAGGACTCTCCAGCTACAGCTCAGTAACTATGCCCTGAGAATAGAGTCACTCAACAAATCACACGCCACAAACCAATACGTGTGGTGCGATGGGAAAACAATTTTTCCACAAGCACTTTAAGGTTATTACCTTTCGTGGGTTTCAGGCAAAAGGTAGATGTCAAACTAGGGACTCGACAACAGCCCACAGCCGGCCAGAAAACACTGATCTGCAGAACATTGGGACAACCAGGGGTAATAAGCTTCAACCGGAGAAACGCACACAGAGCACGACAAGTGGCGCTGCATGTGGAACACACAGCATTCATTATTTTCAGGGATCAGATCTGGAGCTGTGTGATTTGCTCTCGTGTGACCACGGCTGCGTGTGTGTGTGTGTGTCTGCTGCATTTAAGTGGTGCTGTTTAACATGTGATCTATCCCTTCACTTTCGCCCGCAAAAAACACAAGCGTGAGTTCAACCCCAGGCAGCGTTCAGAGCTGGCAGCTTCCGATGGGAAAGATGAGAAGATCAGTCTCATGCTGGTTAAATGATGTTTTCATAAATAATGCAGCCTGCACGCTTCACATGTAATCCGACATCGGCTGCGCGAGTCAGATCCCTGCCGTGCTCCGCGCTGAGTGAAAGGGACTGAATTCATCGTTGTTATGTGCCAGCACTGCCGGCTTCCTCTTCAGTCAGCCTATCAGGTTTCATCATCAACACGATTTGTAAAGAGGTGGAGGCTGTCTCCTGACGGGGCCGGCTTCATGATTTGAAATCGGAGCTGGACTGGAAAACGACCTGATACGCTGTCACCGCGCGGCTTATTTGGCTCGATGAGGAGAGGAGGCGGTAAGTAGGTCATCACGATGGTACTGGTATCAGTTTAAGATGATATACACGTCTCTTACTCCATATGTGGAGTTGGTGAGTGACGAGATCAATCAGTGCATCAAACCAAAGGCACCGTGAGGACAAATGTGACGCCAACAAACAGGAGAAGGAATAACTGACAACTCTGCATAGTGTGGGAGAGAGCTTTCTCCACATGTGATGCTTTGATTTAAAGGCACATCCTCTAAAGCAGGGGTCTTCAACGTTTTTCAGGCCAAGGTCCCCCAAACTGAGGGCGAAATGGAGCAAGGACCCCCTACTATATAAATTGCATAAAATAGTGTTTATATTATTCTGGGCCTAGTGCCATGTATAAACATAGCTACCCTGTTATTGTGCATTCAATACTACCCTTGTGGGTAGTAGCATGCTAACATTAGAAAGGTGGCTCAGACACCTCGCAAATCCTCTCAAACTTATTTTTCAGTTACAGTAATGTTTTTTTTTACATTGTACAGTGTCTATTTCTCGGTAATTTTTTAAAATCTAAACAAAAAAGTCAAACAAACTACTTTTAGGTACAAATACGACCATCTACAGAGTTTGGTCCGCCATCTTTTTTTTTTGAGCTTCGCACTCTTTAGACGTGAGCATTAACGCGATCTGATTGGCTAGTGCCTGTGCTGTCGTATTTGCATGAAAGGGGCTGTGAACTGGTGCCCAGCTTGTGAGAGCTCCTGTGTGTAGCTGAATGTGTGCATTGCTGAATGAAAGATAATGACTTCTGCCTCATTTTATCCGTTCGCTACAATATGTTGGATTCATTTCAAAGTGTAGCTAAAGACAATATATACAATTCTGGTTCTGAAGAAGTGCATTTTGTGGAAAAAACATTTTTGAAAAAAAAAAAATATATAAAAATTTGTCTTATCAACCAAAAATTTGGCTATCCCCCTGCAGTACCCCCGCGGACCCCCTAGGGGTCGCGGACCCCCTGTTGAAGACCACTGCTCTAAAGGTATATCTTCAGGTATTATAACAACTTTGCATTTGCGCGGAATGACAATGCAAAGTCAGTTCAGCCAAATTCCACTAACCCTATTTCAGTCCCTGGCTTTGCAGATACTTCTGGTGATATACAATGTTTTGTTTATATCAGTCTCTCTGAGTGTATTCACACCTGAAAGTGCGGAACAAGGTCTGGACAAAGGTTGGATCAGTTTTGGTTTCACATTGCAATTCAGGGAGCAAGTAATAATATATGATTTACATATATATGTCTTCATAACCTACATCGGCTGCATCTACCTTGAGAACATGAATCAAGTGGTTTGTTTCGTTAAAGTTGTTGCCACCGTAATGTCATTATGGTATTACTTAGGGATCATTAAACTCCTCTCTGCTCAAACATGACATCGCCTGAGGTGCTTCTTTTTCTTCTTCTTGTATTCCATGTGGTCTCTACTTCCTGCAATTGGTCTGAAAGTCAGATTGTCTAAACTCCATAAAGAGACACACAGCAAACAAGCGGAACATTTGTTTAGCTCGATGTGGAACGAGACGCCTCTTTCGATCGGTCTACATCTTGATCCTCTGGTCTTGCCCCGCGGCCTGCGACACCTTTCACACTTGTTATAAACTGAAAAGTCTGAAGGTCTGGACCAAACAACGGAGGAGGGAAAGTGCTGCAACACAACACCTGTGCTGAGATTCAGAAACAGTAGATTCAAAAACCAATTTCACACCTAATAATTCCTTCTATTATCGTCTTTCACAGGCACCATTTCCCGTCTCGACGTCCTTCTCAGTGCAGTTTATTATCTTGACTGACATGTATATATATATTGATTGGCTGCATGAAAAATGCTTATCAATCATAGCCCTGTCGTGTTTAAATCTGACTGTGTTTTTAGTTATTGACATTTATTTATTGGAGTGTAGTAGATTGCGTCACCCGAAACCACAGTCCCCTTTCGATCTCTGAGGCTTTCAACCATTGAGGTCCGGGGCTTTAAATCCCAGTTTGACACATACAGTATCTGAACTGGTCCTGAGGTAACGTGTCCATTGTTTGTGGCTATTGCTGTGTCTCTTTCCTCCATGAAAGCGAGGTGGGGACACTGTATTTCACAGAGGGCTGGGGAAGCATGTGAGGGCCACTCTAACTATCTGAGCCCTGTCAGCAGAATCCCTGCTGTTACCATTAGCAGCCACTGGAACAGGACCCCTCACACCACCTGGGGAGACAATGAGCTTGTTAGAGAGACAAAGGGTGGAGGAAGGGACAGAGTGCAAGTGTGCAGGATGGGGGAAGACGATGGTTCTCCAAGGGAAGGTCGGATGAGGAAGAGAGACGGTGAAGCAGGAAGATGTGTGACACGGTTTGAGAACAGCAAGGGATACTTTTTGAAATCTCTACAGTCGACACAAGGAAAGAAGAACATCTGCACCTATTCACGACAAGATGAAAATAATCCGAAAGTTAAGGATTTTGAAACATTTAAACGGGTTAACTTGGTGTTGGGGCATCCTAACCATGGAGGAGAACCAATCCTAACCTTTGCTCCACAGCTTTTGGAGAAGGATTCACGGTGTAGGAGGATAAAACACATTAAAACATTGCAGACCAGGGATTCACAGACATTCCTCCACCGTCACCTGACCTTAACCCCCACTGAATATTTATGGGGACACTTAAAGGCCGTGAAAGCCGAGGATTCTCTGACAGGATGCTCCGTTGGACGCTGTCAGATCCTGCTGGGATAACACGGGTCATCACGTTTTCCACAAACCTGTGGAACTTGACAGCTTGAGCGGGGGACATTTCAAACACTGAGAAATCTATACACACATTTTCCAGACTTTCAACTTCTCTCAAATTGCTAAACGGAGCATAACTGTAGTTTCCTAGTTTATTCTAGGTGTGGACAGTTTGCTGCATTTCAAACCTCTTCTGTTTTCAGTTTACTTTAAAATAAGGCAAAATGACACAAAAATGATTTGATCATATTATGATTTTTAAAGAATAGTATTACATTCAAAGCAAATGCAGAATAGAAAGGACCTTTAGGACCTGGAAGCGAATGAGATATAGCGGCAGATCATACCAAGCACACTGGTGCCGGGAAGCTCAGATGCAGGTTCCTGCTGACGGATTTTCACCGTCAACAGACATTAAAATTCGCCAAACAGAAATCACGTAAGGCAGAATTAGGTCACTCTTGTCACACCTGAAATTGAGTCTGCCAAATTTGCTCCAGTGAAAAGCAATTACGATCCCTGAGGTGCACAGCGAGTCCACAGCCAGTTGGCAAATTACCAAGTCAGCATCAAATAACCTGCATCAGCCCAACGCGGCTTACAATCAGAAACAAAAGGGAAACAATAGCTATGCCCCGAAAACTACGTGAATCTATAGTCGAACACAAGTATCAGGATTAATCGAGTCCAAAGGCTGTAACGGGCACATGAAAACATGATCCTACAAACGTTTGTCTCTTTCCTCTCCTAAGAAAGCCTCCATGATTTGGAGAACAATCCCATTTCAATAGTCTTCATTGGGTCGGCTGTGCACAGGGGCTGCAGGTTTAATTCATTTAGAACGTTCTCAAAATCCCATCAACAATCATCAGTATCTAGTCCACCTGGGAGTTTCCTTTACCATGCAGCTGCACCACGCCAAATAGACTCTCATTCATATCCTATCACCATCATTTATTGATTTACATGGCAATAAAATGTTTCCATTTTTCAATTCAAGTCTCACCTGATTGGACTTATCTCATCTGGGATAAGACTGTGATTTTGACAAAGCATTGCAGTAAAACTAAGACTAAAAAGCCTGTAGATGAAGCTTTAGTGTGTCTGTCCGTCCACAGCCATATTTTCCACAAGACTATATTAAAACAAACCAGAGTCCCTATTCCCCGTTCAGAGAGCAGGAGAAAATATGAACCTTCCAGGAGGGAAATATTTTCATCTGCAGTGTCTGCGTCACAGTGTGAGAATCAGTGACAAGAAGAGGGGTGAGTCTCTCTGAGCTTCTGTCAAAGAAGAGATCCTTTTGTCTTATATCTCTTTATGCGTCGACATGGTGATGTTGCACACACACAAAATCACACACACACACACAGGGGTCGGCCTTACCTGCAGTATCTTGCAGCGGCCCGAGGTGCAGCCGATGTTCTCACAGGGCTGGTACATGCCCAGTGTCACACAGTTGAGCACGATCACCATGATGCTAATCCTCTCGAACCACGTAAGAGCAGGGCTGGGGTTAAGGAGCATTGCAGCAGAGAAGAATTACACAGTAATACACATGCTATAGAGTAAAGGGGGGGGGGGGGGGGGGGGGGGGGGTAAACAATACCTGACCTCATCTAATGTACCACAGACAGACGTGCTGATGGAAATATCAGTCAAACACAATATGTATGGTTTTAAATACACATTTATAGAGAGAAATGAAGACAGATGATGAGTATCTTTCCTCTCAATGACCGCTCTCTCTCAACCACCTGACTCCTGGGCTGGTCATGAATCAGTTTCTCTTTCTCTCACTTTTCTCCTTCATTCCTATAAACCTTCACACTGCTGCCTTTCAGTTGTGGGAATAGATGAATTAAGCTAAAGCGGACGTAAAGGTTTAACCAACACAGTAAAATACCTTTATACTGACTTATCTTTGTGGACTTAATATTAACTCGACAGATAAGTGTGATGTAAGGCAGCTCATCTACTCTGCTCTAAGCTCGGATGCATGTCTCTGCCCCATGAAGGCGTCTCCGGTCAGAGTTCATGTCGGTCTTTAGCTTGTGCACCAGGGGTGAGTCGGTTTCCACTCCTACATAACCCGAGTGGGTGGCGGCTTGGCAGTGTTAACAGGACACAGCTGTGCACGTGTATCATTTCCCAGTACAGAGCGTGGAAACATGCGTATGTGGACCATTGGCTCGATTCAAATAGGTAAAGATGAATTGACAAATACTATCTTAGACGTGTATTTTGAATTCTTGGTTTGGTCCATGTCCCATCCATGAACATGGAGGAGGAGGGATTCATGACCTATACTGCAGCTAGCCACCAAGTGTCAATGGAGACGCTGTGGCTTCACTTTTAAGCAGCTGGCCTGTCGTCCATCTTTATAAACAGTCGATGAGCCGCACAGTCACATTCAGGACCTTTACCTCTGCTCACAGATTAATGTTTCAGTCGACACGTTCAGTAACTGACTCGTTCACATCTGCATGTCACACATCATGCGAGCTGTTCACACAGCTGCCACTTTGCCAGCGAGTAATTTATCAATGAAAATGAAATCGAGGAGTAATTTACCAGCCGACCCTGTTTTTTTGCTGCAAGACAGAGTTTTCGATGAAAGATACAACATTATGCATAAAATATTAACAAAAGAAAAACAAAGCCATTGCAATTAAAGCTCAAGCCATTGTTTTTACAAGCACATTGAAGAATGTGTCGGGTTTACAACCAGTTTAACTGTTTTAGTATTTCTCCTTAGAAATGCAAGTGTAATTAAGGGTTTGTATCGTTTCTAAAGTCCGATAAAATGTAAAAGATGGATATTATAATTTTATAATAGCCCTAGACAGAGTTAAGTGGACTTTGAAGACAATCTGTACTGTTGATACACGCATGCACACACACACACACACACACATAAAACATAACCACTAGTCTCCTAACCCTTGTGCTCTAAATTTAATCGCTGACCCAAACTTCACCTTTTTCCTTAATCAGGTTGCTTTTGTTTCTGATTACTTGGTATTTAGTCTGAAATGTGTAACCATAGGTTGTCAATGACACACACACACACTCACACTCACACACACACACACACACACACACACACACACACACACACACCAACACATTCCCAATTTCCTCACATCCAGGGATTATGTGATTGCACACATCTTAATTATAATTGTTTTCAATGCGTCTCACTCCTGCACACACACAGACACACACATGCACATTACTCTGCGTGTCTATCCTTCCTGCTAGCTCGTAGCGCAGCTCTCTGGGGTAACTGAGTGAAATTGGGAGAAAGGATATCACAAAAATGTGTCTGTCTCTTCTCCCTTGTTTCCTCATCTAAAACACAACCCCTACCTTTGAAATGACGCCCTCACCACCATTTAAGTTACATATTTGTTTGTTTTCTCCTCTTTTCCTTTCTGCACATCTTCGTCCTCAATATCATTTCAATTTCCCATGTGTCACTTCTCCTCTCTCTTCCTTCTATCTCTGCTTTATTCTCAGCTTTTCTATTCGTTCCCAGGTGTGACCGAGCAAACAATGGACGGTTTTGCACCCCCAGCTAAAAACAACGCAAACCCTTTGGGACATATTATACCACGACAGGCAATGTAAAATCAATCAGGCCTGCGTATGTGTATAACTTTATGTGCATGCATGAGTGTGTGTGTGTGTGTGTGTGTGTGAGAGTGCAGCATTCCCATAGCGCAAATAGAGAGCCTGCCCCGAGGTTCTGTATTAGCAAAGCAAGAGCCAAGAACAGAGGCATGGCATGAACTCACACACAAAGAGGGAGTAAGACAGTCTGAGAGATAAAGGAAAAGAAGGAGAACAAATACACATGTCTTCAGAAAGCTGAGAAGAAGACTTGTTTGGGACTTAGCTACAAACAAACCCAACACACGACACAAAGGACCGAAGCCGTGGCGATGAACGCTGCTCGTTTTTTGCAACATTCTTAGCAAACCCCTTCATATCTCAGAGTCTGGAGTATAAAAGCCTTTGTGGAGCAGCTCGGGTGAGCACGCACAACCACCTCCACGCACAACCACCTCCACGCACAACTACCTCCACGCACACCTCATTACACGACCAACGCCCCCCCTCTCGGCCCTACGGACTCCATAGGGGCGCATCAAAGCTGACAGTATCAGCAGCATCTGCTCCGACGTGTGAAGTGAATCAGCGCAGGTTGGAGTTCGGTCTCTTTGCCGTAATGACCCCGAACCTCTTCCCTCCCCATGGGAGATGAAGCAGCGGGAGGGCTGACTCACACCCAGCTGATTCCAGCACACGAGCTCCGTCTGGTCTCCCCCTAATCATGCTGGGAGGGCGCTAACTCAGTCTGACAGCCTGGACGCTTTGAGGAAGAAAGGAAGGGCGGCCTGCTGTTAGAGAGCTTCAGCGTTTAATTTGATTGTTCTTTTGAAGCTGTATTACCCTTAAAGTGCTCACGTATATATCGCATCTCCCCGTCTCGGTCTTTTCCTCTCGTCAGCATCTCATTTTCTCTTCCCTCGCTTCACTCTCCTTCGGATGCAGGCAAGGGGCATCTCTCTGTATTTACCCATTTTCTTCTTCATCTCCCTCCTCTTCGTCTTTACGTCACTACTCATTTCTATGCCTGTCCCTCTGTGTCACTACAGATTCTGTTTGACACTCGCTCTCTTCTGTCATCCTGTTCGGTGCTTTCCATCTTTTTTATCAACCTCCCTGTCTTCGATCATGACAAATTATTTAGGGGATATTCGCTTTGTGTTGCTGATTCTATTTGTTTTGTCCGACTTTGTGAAGCATTCGTGAAAACAAAAGGTAGAGCTAAGTATTTAGACAGAAAACCATCTGGAGAAAAGAAATCCGTTCAATTGAAAACAATTTTAAAATGCAGGACGCTGGTGCTAAAACAAATTCATTACCTGTGTGCATTATTCATTTTGTCCATGTATTACAGAATCGTAACAGTTTTCAATAGCAGTCTGAAAACTGAGATTAATTCAAATCTGCTAAATATTTAACCCCTGCACTCCTTCCCTGCCTCTTCTTTCAGGGCTAACAGGCCATATGTGACTGTGTCTCCTCTAAACTCCTATTCGCATGTTGTGAGGATTAATGGATTATCTACAAGGATTTATGATATGAAAAAAGCATTTTTCGAACAATTTCCCATCTTTTTTTGGGGCCTGGTTGCTAAACCACTGGTATTATTGAATGTGTGAACACAGGGAATGTCCATGTGCAGAGGGTATTATATTCCTTTATCCTGTGGAAGAACTAATTATCTATAATGCTCGTCCTTTGAGGGTCGTGGGGGGGGGGGGCTGCAGCCTATTACTGCTGACATTGAGACAAACAGAGACAAACAACTCGGTGCACACACATTAACACCTATGGTCAATTAACCTAAGCCACACACACTCACACACACACGGGGAGAACATGCAAAGTCCACGGCTGGAATGGAAGAAGAGCCTTTTTGCTGTGAGGCAGAATTTATGTATTGATTAAAAAAGTACTAATTGTTCTTTTGCCTTTAAACGTCCAGTGACGGTCAGAATGGTAAGAGACACATGTAGTGTTACTGACACAAACACATGGTGGCGGATCATCCAGTGGAAAACACGTTCTTATAGGTTGAACTGGTGTCTGCTGGAAAGACTTTTGATTTCCTCTCAGTTTCAGCTTCTGCTCATTTCTTTGCTGCTCATAGACTGAGACGCAGGAAAAGACCAAGCTGCTGCATGACAATAATTTGGCTTCATATTGATGTAAATAATTAAAGAACCCAAATCTATTTCTGTTGGATTCTTTTCTCTTCTGTAAAACAGTAGATTGTGTGTGTGTGTCCGTGTGTGTGTTTGTGTGTGTGTGTGTGTGTGTGTGTGTTATTTAGGGGGGAGGGGGCATTCACATAATCCATAGAAAATGGATTATGAAGAAATGGCTCCATTAAACGCATGCACCAAATCAACAGCTGTGCGTGCATGTGTGTTTGTGTCTGTTTGTGAGTTCATGTTTGTGCGTTTAAGAAGAGGATGACTCACGGCTGAATGAGATCTCTGTAAATTACAATGAGGCTTTTCGACAGAGCTTTCTATATATACATATATGTGTGTGTGTGTGTGTGCGTGCGCTTGTGTGTCTGTGCGTGTGCGTTGTGCGTTCCTGTGAAAACCCTCGGGATCAGTCTCGTTGAGAGTGAATCAAAATGACGTTCTGCTTCTCACTGTGGCGCTGAAGCCTGTGCCTGTCTCTCCTCCCAGTGAGAACACAGCCTGATAGGTCACACGCTGTCACACACTCACACCCACAGACACACGCTCGCACACACACACACAGTTCATGTGTAGTCCCAGTGAACCGGCGCAGAAAACATGCACAAAAAAAACACACACACTCACACACACTGATCCCCCAACGGGACTTGTGTGTGACAACCTGTCCCATCTAGTCGGGTGTGTTTTCAGAATTCACTGTCTCTGAATAAAGAAATGTGTGGTGGTGCCGCGTGCCACCCTGTCAGCTGCTGTTGTGTGACCCAGCGAGAGAGGTCCCAGCTGCCGGAGGAGCTCTGTCAGTGGGACTGAGCGATGTGCAGGTAGAAGCTGATCCAGAAGCTGCCTGTGCACAGCCCTCAGCATCAGACACTCCCACTTTGGTTTGGACTGTAACTGCTCACTCCCTCTCTCCGTGACAAAGTAGGCAGGCCGGCTGCCAGGGATCTCCACACCTCCCTCACTCCCCCTCTCATCCCTCTTTTCATCCCACTTAATTTCCTGGTTCCTTGTGGGAAAATTGATCAATGAGTCCATCTACGTGTCTGACTGGGTGGCTCTGGCTCTTCTCTCTGTCCGACCCTCTGGCTGCTTGGCCTCGTTTCCTCTTGCCTGTGGTTCCGGAAGGTTCCTCTGTCCGGCCCTTTGTCTGCCAACTCTCATTTTCTGCCTAATATCTCCTGCTGATGATTCTGATCTCTTCCACTCAGGGCAGCACACACAAAATGAAAGACAACCCAGGGAAAAAACTGTTTGTTACCTATACTAATATTACAATTTATTATATATATATATTGGATTCTACTGAAATGAGGAGGTGATGTGCAGTCACTACAGACAACGTACAACTGAGAGCTTGTGGTCCAACTCAAATGAACCTTAACGTATGACAGAAGGCGACTCCAGAGAGAGAGAGAGAGAGAGAGAGAGAGAGAAGAGAGAGAGAGAGAGAGAGAGAGAGAGAGAGAGAGAGACAGAGAGAGAGAACGTTCGTAATAATCTCATGAAGCTTTCCCTCCAGGAACCTCTGCAGCCAAAGCAGCACACACACAGTGCAGCGTTGAATAGAACAAGTAAACCACCATCTTAAAAAGCCTCAAGCAAACTGGGTTGTATGTTCTAAGTGCTGCTGGGCTTGTCTCAGCCAATGTAACCAGCTCCAAAGAATAAGTTTGCCCATGAGGATATAATCACACTGGCTCGTGTGCTCTTCCCCTCACATTAAACAAAACGATTTAAAATATGAGGGAGTATATTCATATATTTGCATCCGTCCTGAGTCTTTCATGTAAGACCTTTCTCGAAGGAGTGTCTGAAGATAATGTTGTTAAAGAAAGTTCTTCCTTGGGTCTGAAGGAAGCTTCAATAGGATTTCTACCAAAGTAAAGGTGATGGATGGATGACTGAATTATTTCTCATGTTCCTAAACTGTCCATGTTCTTTTCACAGCTCTGAAGTGATGGTGTCATCGGTATTGATTCTTCATTATCTACTCGATTCACTTATTTAAAACCTATTTGGTTTTAACAAAAGAGTTTGCTCACTCTTTGTGTTGGTCATCAATCCTGTGAGCAGCCAATCAGTTGGTCACTCTATTGATCATTCGCCATTTCAGAACAGGGAAAGCTACGTGAAGACTTTGTGCATCGGCTTTTTTTTTATTATGCTAAATGATGGCGCTGTGATGTTAAACCTTTAATCCAATCGAGGCTGTTTTTCTTAAATTCTGCTTTTATCAACAGAGCTTTGATTTGAATAAAATCAGCTTCACGCTGACAGACAAAGATTAAAGTTTAGAAAGTTACATAAACTTAACTTTGGTGTATTCTCTAATCTAATTTCTGCGAGTTTCAACCTGACGCACAGTGAAGTGGGAGATTAGCATCGCATTCCTCAAAGATAAAGTCTCAGCGTTACTGGCTGCTGTATCCCATCATGCAGTTCAGGGAAGAAGTGCACATTGTCATGTCAGCATATGCTCAGCAATATGAAGACAAGCTGTGGTTTGGATCGGTTTATAAATAAAAGTGGAGACACAGGCAGGTTTAATCTAAACATCACAGCCTGGGAGTCAGGAGGGTGAAGAGGGTGAAGAGGGTGGAGAGGGTGAGGAGGGTGAAGAGGGTGAGGAGGGTCCTGATGTTCTCTGTAAAATCAGTGGAGGTTCGCCCTGCTGATGAAGATTTGAAAATACAGAAACATATTTGGTGTCATCAGTGGCTCCAACCAAGTGGTTCACAGAAATCAAGCATGAATTAATTTGACCAGAATTCAAATGTGTCGATTGAATTTCGGTCTCACACTTTTCCTGTTGGACGATTTCAGTATCTGCTTGTATGTTTGTTGACGGCAAAATATAAATATACTGTTTGAAATGAAACTGTCACGTCATTTGATAATTGTAATCCCCGTCACACTAGCAGACAGATGCACACAGACACACATATGGCCGGGACAGACGGACACACAGACCCACACGACAGGCAGCGACCTGGAGCCCCTCGCAAGACAAGCCTAGGGCCTGTAACCAAGGCAACAGGAGCAGACGGGTTCCCTTTAGCCACCGAAACAACGCAACTGTCTGTGTCAATATTGTGTGTGTGTGTGTGAGTGTGTGTGTGTGTGTGTGTGTTACGCGTAGAGTTTGTACAAACACATTTTTTTGCAGGTAAAATGTAAAACACATGACTTCCTTATGCACAGCAACCGCATTGTAAGACAGTGGGTGATTATGTTTTTCATCCATATCTGAGCATTTGAAATCTCATGGTGTGTGTGTGTGTGTGTGTGTGTGTGTGTGTGTGTGTGTGTGTGTGTGTGTGTGTGTGTGTGTCTCACTGTATATGCATTTCACCTCATATCAGCTCAGCACAGCAGGTGCCTTGCTCCAGTACATTGCTGCCGCTAGTGAAGCTGAATGCATTGCAGACGCCATGGGAAATATAAGCCAATACTTTCTTGTGTGTGTGTGTGTGTGTGTGTGTGTGTGTGTGTGTGTGTGTGTGTGTGTGTGTGTGTGTATGTGTGTGTGTGGGAGATAGAGAAAGAGCGACATGACTCAGTGAGACGGAACGAAGGAAGCTGAAAGACAGACCGAGGGAGACCAATATAAACTGAGCAGAGTCGCGAGTCGGGGGTGAAAGAGGATGTCAGTGAGAGCACAAAACTTTGCGCAAAATAAATTGTGAAAAATGAAAAGCACAGGGGCAAAAGGAGAAAGGGTGGGAAGAGAAGGGGAGACATCAAAACTTAGAGGGTTTTGTGGGTCAGCGGATAGCGCCACATGGAGTGTACTCACAAGCCATTAGTTTGGATTGGACACAGAGTCAGAGTATTGGAAACAGGCAGAGGGAGAGAGGAGAAGAAGAAAACAGAGATTTGTGATGACAGGACGATGCTGCTGACATCTGCAGGGACTAGTCAGACTGTGATGTGACCAGCGACCATCCCGACCAGCTAGCAACCTCCCTCCGGCCATCTGCCCCCCCCCCCCCTACCACCACCCATCCTTGATGTATTTTAACTCTCGTCACGAGTAAAAACCCTCGCATTAGCATGAAAAGAGAGATAGTCCTCATCGAGGGACACTACTGACAGTCGTCTGTGCCTCCGACTGTTCGAACCCCTGAAGTCATGTGCCCAGTCATACAGCAACATGGCCGGACACATGTGGTGACACCATCTGCTCTGTGATCTCACCCCCCCAACTTCCCACTTCCTTGGAGCCACTATGACAGCGAGTCAATGCCAGAGGAGCAGGGGCTGGATATTGTTTGCTTCAGACTGGTACCGATTCTATTCATGTACTATTTGCAATCATTACTTTACATTACATTTCATTTAGCTGACGCTTTTATCCAAAGCAACTGACAATAAGTGCATTCAACCCCGAGGGTACAGACCCAGGACGACAAGAATCAAGAAAGTACAATTTCTTCAAAATAAAGCAAAACTGCAAAGTGCTATAAGTAAGAACCATTTAAGTGTTTGTTTCAGAAAGTTGAATACGGAGAGAATACGAAATAGAGCAAGAAAAGAGACGGTAATTCTGGGTGGAGAGAAAAGTCGTTTTCGTGACGCTTGTAGCTGACGGAGTTCCTCAGGGCCACGTCCATATGGTCCCATAACGTGTGCTCTCAGTTTTCAAAACTGTGATTAATGTACTGGTCCTTCAGTAGCTGCCTGCAGCATGTATTATCATATCATTCGAGATGGACCAGAACTGGTATGTTGTGATTAAATAATCCAGGCTACAAAAATGCTGGCAAATTATACTATTCTGTAAAATTTGCCTCATCTAATGAAAGAGAAGACAATACTTTGAGGTCTTGATGGGAGATGCTCATACTGAGCTGGCACATTATCAAATTAATTAGACGATTCCTTGGGAGAATGTGTGCAATATGTGAACTATATTAAATTCCAGGCTGCTCCCCTGAGCAGCACACAAACAACACCCTCATCGCTCTCTGAAGGGACGGAGGGGAGTCGGGATAACAGAGATCAGACGGAGGAGAGGGGGATGAAGAGGCTGTGGATGAGAAGGGGGAACTATAAGCTCTCATCGCTTCATCCATATTTCAACAGAGGTCTAATGGGCTGACATGATCCCTTGTTACAAACAGATGGAGAAAAAGGCACAGGGTGGGGGGGATGTGAGAGGAGGAGGACACAGGAGGTAAGGCAGCAAAAACAAGACAATCCAAGTGCGGTCTGTTCAAGGTTAAATAGATTTGATATTGAGTAAATATTCCATTACACAGGAATACCCATAGAAAGCTAAATCAAAGAGGAAAACATTTTCGCCGGAGGCAGAATATGTAAAGCCAAATGAGTCCGGTTATATTTATGCACAAGACAGTCTGCAAGACTCTCAGAAGCTCGAGGGTGCACCTCGAACTTTTAGATTTCCCCCTCACTTTCTGTCGGCCTGTTCTCTCCCTGGTAATCGATCTCCTCTCGACCGGTGTGCGCCTCTTAATTGCCGGCACGGCGAGAGCTTCGCAGGTGTTTCATGAAAGAAGAACAAACACGGAGAGAGCAGATGAATGAGGCGACGCCGAGTGGTGGTGAGTGTGAGAGTCAGTGAGACAGAGGGGGGGAGAGAGAGAGAGAGAGAGGGAGAAAGAGAGAGAGACAGAGAGAGACAGAGAGAGACAGAGAGAGAGAGACACTTAAAAAGAATTATGAAAAGGCTGTGATCCGTCCATTTGTGATGGTAATTTCCCAGCAGAAGAGGTGAAGGAATCTCGGTCTCTCTTTATTCCTTCCTCTCTCTCGCTCTATCTCTCTCTGTCTCTGTCTCTCTTTCTCTTCCTCTCTGTTTACTGTTTTTTAAGTCAGTATTGCACCGTGTGTTGATGCATACTGTAAATAGCTCCTCTTGAAGGTCCCATATTTTTCATTTCCTCGGGAAGATATATATATTTGTGGGTTTAAGTACTTGAAACAATGTGTAGGTGAAACTCATCAGAAATAATTTTATAAATTACTTGAAAACAGCTTTAAAAAATAATAAATCGTAGGTTAAAAAAGATTAAAAGTTGAGAAGAAGATGTCTCTGATTGCAGGTTATACATTTTTTGATTTATTTAGTGTTTTCTACTTTTCTAGTGTTTACTGTATCCACTGTGTACTGCTTTATGATCAAATACTTTATACAATGTGGGACCTTTAGTCTTGAGGGGATTTGGTGTGGACTCAAATGTGTCCGCTCAGAATGAAGCCCGGGTCAAAACCCGCCTGAGCCAAGAGGAATTCTGTATTTCGACCAAAACCAAAGGATTTTCCAGATTACAGGCAATTGCAGTGTAAAAAGATCGGCCAATGAGACCACACCCAAAGATAATATCAGAATTTTCCTCAAAAAACAGTATGATATGGATTCTTATGCCATTTGTTAACATCTGACATCCCTTTCTGATATCAATCAATTAATCCTGTTGACTAAACAAACAACAAAACATTTACTGGCTGTAGATTTCCAAGTAAAAGCTGGACTGATTCAGGTGTACATTTTATTTTATCAGCGGATCAAATAAAAATCAGATTTCTGAACAACCCTATTGAATTCCCGACCACACCAGCCTCAGTCTGCCCGTGAGCGCATGTTGTACACATCCTTGGCGAGTTTCCCTTATTGCTGTTAAATAATGCAATGTGTGTCTGGGGAGGATCGGGTGGAGTCACTGTGTGTTTGACAGCATGGCCCAGTTCTCAGTGGCGTTGAGGAGATGTTCACGTTGTGCAAACATGCCCTGATGCAGGGGCCACGTTCCAGAGGCAGAGACTGATCATTTAGTTGGTTTATTATAGATCGTTTTATGAATGGTTTTCCACTTTATTCTCTGTGAGGCTATGATAGCTCTTGGAGAATTCTGCTATGTATTGTGGATAAAATGGAATCCCCGCGAGAGGAGCATCGTGGGGTGCAGTGAAGCCAATAGTTCTTGCAAAACATGGCTACAGGACACAAAGAAGAAATCGTAAAAATTGAGGATTTGTTTTGATACCAGCGCCTCTTTCTTTAACATTTAATCATGACATCCTCCACTGTCGCCATCTTTGTTGACGTTGAGCTGTCTTCTTGCAGACATCCCTGCAAAAGGACCATCTCAGTTTACTGTAAAACTAACTCCGGCTACTTGAGCTGACGCCACAGGAAAAGAACTTCTGTTGTGGCCTCAATGTTACCCCGCGCTCTATAGAGCTGCTGAGACAGCTCCCACTCTGCTCCTGCTCCTGCAGCAGTCTCTCTCTGCCAGCACCCAAAACACCAAAGTAGCCAGTTCCATGTCCCAGAGTATAATCCACACGCTGGGATCCAGAGTGACTGACAGTTAACACGACCGACAGATTGAACATCTTCTTAGCTGGATGCATGTGGAGCAAAGCTTTTAAATCCTGGGGAAATTTATAAATCATTCATTTATATGTTCAGTTTTCTTATAATGAAGGCTACTGTGCTTTATTGTTTTTATTTCTTTAAGTGCAGCCTCTAAAAATGCTCTTAAATTTAAATTGAACATTAAACAGGGAAGCAAGAGTAACAGAGGAAGGTGACACACACACACACACACACACACACACACACACACACAGACAGAGAGAGAAATGATTCCAGCTCTTGAATTATTTACAGGAATATGAAGTCAAATTATTGTCACGCAGCAGCTTGCGATGGTCTTTTCTTCTTCCTCAGTCTGTGTGCTGCAGTCGTTGCTACACATGACGGA
This sequence comes from Pleuronectes platessa, assembly GCF_947347685.1. Lineage (NCBI taxonomy): Eukaryota > Metazoa > Chordata > Actinopteri > Pleuronectiformes > Pleuronectidae > Pleuronectes > Pleuronectes platessa. Next base: position 18,689,590 of record NC_070641.1, read on the forward strand.
GAAAGAGATGAAGACTGCAGCCCCGACTAAAGGACTTCCAAAGTCACTACTCAACAGCCCATATTAAACTAAAGGGTTCAAACTACACTCGTTCTTGCCAAATTCAAATTAAACATTAAAAGCCCAGGCCAGACTAAGAGGGGATGAAGAGCACGCACACGCACATACATGAAGTCACTACATCATTTCCATTTCCCGCGTCCTTGTTCTCTCTGACCTTGCTTTTTCTTTTCTCCATCCCTCGCTCCCTTCCTTCTCTCCGGTTAAAAGGAGGTGAATTTTTCTGACCCTGTCTTCTGGCTTTAAAAATAAAATTCTGCCAAGCTGATGGAGTAAGAAATCTGAAAAAAAAAATGTTTTCTCAGCCGCTTTATTCCTAAACCAGGAAAATAAAAGGATAAAGTGGGCTGTGGAAATCAAAATACACACATGAGTACACTGACAATAATGTAAAACTGATGACAATAATTTGCTTTTATGCAACTAACCTACAACTAACTGGGAACTGTAATCATTGTTTGTTTTCTTACTGTGAAATATTATCTTAATGCTTCTGGGGCGTTTTGTTTTCCCCTCAGTTCACTACAATGGATTTTGTTCTATTGAAGGAAGAGAGAGAGACACAAACACACACACACACACACACACATTTAATTTGCCCTCAGCTAACCATAAACCGTTGTTTTCTATTATCTCGTGTCTCTCAGTTGGATCACTTCAGAGACTTCTCATTGCCTCTGCGGCAGCGAGTGAGGAGAGAACCCTGCAGGTCCAGTGGTTAGTGTGCAGGGCGCCGCTGAACCCTGCGAGTTCACGTTCCCACTAAGTGACTTCGCCCCCGACTTGCCTTTTGTTATTTGTTTGCGAGTTAACTTTTCGGAGAACTTTGGTCTTGGTGAAGGGCTCGGAGGGCGAACACTTCACAACTTCTCTGAGTCTACACACCCTGTTCCCTCGTTTCTCTATACCCCAGTCCTTCAGTTGTTTCTGTCCTCATAAGACTACTACAATATTAATTCACTGAAACCCAAAATGAAATAGAGGAATGGACTCAATAATGCATTGCACCCTCTTCTGTATTTTGCTACCTTCAGACGAAGCCCCTACAAAATTAGGACAGCGAAATGAAGGGCACGCTTGACTGGATTAATCAAGTTAAAGTTTACTTTTGAAACGTCTAAGAAAGTTGTTTCTTTCTTCGCTGCAGTTGGTCTTTATTTCCAGCATGTGTGAGTGTTGGTGGCAAGTCCCTTGTGGACATGTCAGCACCACAGGAAAGCCTGTCTTTACTAATTACTACCTGACACAGACACAGACACACACACACACATACACACACATTTGTCTGCACATATATACCCAGACCTCCATTTAACGACTGCAAAGAACACTCGAATTACACTTTGACTCACAACAACATCTCCACCTTTATTTTTGAAGCAGCTCACATGTCACCACACCAGTGTTAATTTTGGCAGCTATTTTTGATTTAGACTTAGTCTTAGTCTTTTGACGAAAATGCATATTAGTTTTAGTCACCTTTTAGTCATTTTAATCCTTCTTAGTTTTAGTCTAGTTTTAGTCGACGAAAACAAATTCCATTTTAGTCTAGTTTTAGTCACATTTTATAGCCACATTAAACTCCTTTTCTATAAAAACATATAGCTGCAGCCTAATAGCTTAAAAATATATATTTAATTTTAAATGTGAAAACAAAAAGGGAGAGCAGGTCAGACTGGAGCCGGACACAGAAACTGAACATCGGTACAAACCAACTGCAGCTTCTGCTCTGATGAAGAAGCTGCGGCGCTGATCTCTGAGCAGCTGAGACCAGAGAAACTCTGGTTTTCACTGTTTCCATAGTTAAGAAGCAGTCGGTCACTGAGAGGCTGCTCCACGAGAACGCGCTCTGCTTTCACTGTGTCTCTCTGAGCGAGTGCGCGAGGCGGGGGGCGGAGCTACGGACCGGAGCGCTATCTGGGGCGCACACACACACATACACAGACACACACACTCGCCCGCTCCTGATACTTCATGACGGCCTGATACGATGATGTTTTAAAAATTATTGTGACTTAGTCAACCACCAACATTTTCGTCTCGTCTCGTCTCGTCAACGAAAATTAAAATAGATTTCGTCATAGTTTTTATTTTCAAAGATTCGTTTTCGTTACGTCTTCGTCTCGTCTTCGTCATGGAAAAAAGGTCGTTAACGAATATATTTCGTCATAGTCTTCGTCAACGAAATTAACACTGCACCACACACACACACACACACACACACACACACACACACACACACACAGACACACATACACAGCAGCAACAGGAAGCTGGTAATTTGTCCCCTCTGCTCTTCCACTTACTCATGCTTGGTCAGACCAGTGAGAGCGGTGAGGAAGCAGATGAAGCAGAATGACGAGCCAAGCTGCCGCCCTCGACTAGAGGCTGCTAGCATGACCCAGCAAAACCTTAGTGCGCTGTAAAGCATGACATATCATATTTAAAGAGGTCAGCACTTTCCAGTTTGACACATAACAACAGCTCTGAGCCTAAAGAGCCGGCATGTCAAACTGTTTGTAGCTTTGCATTATTCATAATTTTATCTCAACAATGGCATTGCACGTTGTTCCCGGCTCATTTGCAAAGCTGCCAAGTCTCCCCACAGGACATTACTATCATTACAAGAGTCAAACGGCCGTTCCCTCATATTAATGTGCTCTATAATCCGCCAGCAGCCACATCTCTCTGCCAGAAAGGCAACGAAAAGGAAAACATCAGAAACATTGGGCAGGACGAAGGCCGGTGGGTTTTATCGATGCAAAAATTGAGAGTAAACTTTACACAGAGGTACAATAAGAGTGAGTCATTTTAACATTTGTCAGCGAGTCCTTGAGGCGGTGGGGGGACAGCGTGGACTGATAGAAGAGTCTCTGCCGTCTCTCAACCGTCAAGGTGCCCTCGTACAAGTCATGTAAACCTCAACAGCTACAGTGGTCCTGTTGGTTGTTGGCACATGAATGTGTGTGTGTGACTATGCAGCTGTCAAGCTATAATGTTGAAAAATGCCTGCATGCTCAGAAAACCCGCTCACTGTGTGTTTCAGTTGTAAAATAAGAAATGGGCCCACATGATTATGAATCATGAAACCGAGGCACAATCAGCAACAGTGGCCAAAAAGCACGATGACAGAACACGTCGATAATAACCATTCCACTGATGTCATTATTGACCCGTCTGATTTGGGGAGGATGGAAAAATCGAGGAACTGTGAGATGTGACAGAAATATGTGTCCGCCCTTTGCCAGCCAACTCAGTGGAAATAACAGGCTTCGTCTTTAATCTCATATTACAACTTCAAATATGGCAGCGGTTGCAAAAAAAAAAGGCCAATTGATACTCACAATGCAGCGAGACAAAATGAAGAGGGGGGAACAAAAGAACTGTTCTCCTATCATTCCATTTGTTTAAATAGCAGCAATTTCAGTCACGCATTGGCTCTGTGTTGCTTTTCATGTCTTTTGTCTTTCAGGCGGTGTCGTCCTTCCCTGGCTGTGGTGGGGCTGAATATATTCCCAGGAGGTGATGTCAGGGTTCTGGTGAGGGGACAGTAGAGAGACAAGCTGTGTGTGTCTACGACTGCTAGAGTCGTTTGTGACTATATTACACTATATTTGTTCTGATCCATTTATACACATGAATGTTCTGGTGACAACCGGCGAACACGGACCTGCTCCTTCTGGGTTTAACGAATTAAATTACACTAATTATCACGTTTAAAATAAATCATGTAATAAAAGTAAGAATTGCTCACAAGCTGCAGAACAGACAGCACTGTCATATCGGCTGCATGAGCTCGGCGGCTGAAGCTACAGCATAACCAAGGTCAGTCATTGCTGCTCAACTGGTTCCATTGATATTAACAGGCACTGGCAGTGACTGCACCCTGTGGGATCACATCTCTGCAGGTTGGCAGGCTCAGGTATGGCCATGCACAATAATGCACAAGCGCACACACACACACACACACACATAATGGAGCAGACGTGCGCAGATTTGCAAGCATGCACATAGCCTCTGATACTTACGTTTCACATGTACACACATTTCACTTTCACATGAGGCACATGCAATGAAAGAAATCCTTTGCGATTCAGGTAGAATATATTTTTCAAATATTCCTAAACTCTTACTCTGTAGTTCACTTGAGATCCCCCAATATATCTGAACCAGTGGTGATTCATTGATACACAGCCCAACCACTAAACACACACTGCGGACACCATCACCCAAACCTGTCCTCTGAAGGAAAATATAACAATGTAGAAATTGAATAAACAGAAGCCAAAGAAGCTAAATATCTAAAAAATCTTTAATAATTTATAGATTCATTTGGAGCTTTAAATGGATGAGGACTTGCTTTTTAGTGTTCGTGTTCCTGTTTGTAATCTACATAAAACTTAATATCTTCAAGTGACCTGGCGTGACCAATGGAAAAGCAGATGATTCCACCCGCTCAGTACCTGTGTCGTCTCGAGTTAACTTCACATCTGCTCGCTGCCTCGCCAGTGGCTCTGTGAGTGACGGGACCTCGGTCATGGTGACACTCTCTTGTTCTGCTTAACTTTGACTGGCAGATCGCTGAGGACACTGTAACTTTAAGAAACTGAGGCCGAGCGTATGTATGAGAAGAAGAGTGACAAAGGTGGGCAAGCGACAGAGAGAGAGAGGGAAGGGAATCCAATTTATCACATGTGGCAAGGAGGCAAATTCAGCATATTCCGACAGAGTACCTCTCTCCTCTCGTTTCCGTCTTCCTAAAGCAGTAGCTCATGTACTGAATCCTCCTTTTTTATGTTTAGGCTATTTTCATTTCATCTTTGCTTTAAGTGGTCCTGTTAAATTGAGAGAAATAAGGTTTTATTCAACACTATTGAATATTTTGTATCCTGTGGTTAGGGAACTATGCATGTTTATCCTATTTAACCCTGCAGTTTTAGACTACATACATTTGACCACTCATTGCAGATGTGATAAGAAGCCATAGAAAAGACTGGTGGGAGTGGCCTTTTTAAAACAGAGGAAACCTATTTGGATACGAGGATCATTGCAAACAGCATAGAAGAGAGGAAAAATAACAAACCACCCAAGGGCATCAATTTTAGCACAGCCTGACATACATATTGAATAAGAAACCCAATAAACCAGCATCCGTCACTGAGCTGTCTGGTCCCTGAACCAATAAAACAGGCGCTCGCACACCAGCGCCGGCCTTGAGACAGGAGAACGTCCTGTAGTAGTCATGATCAATAAAGTAATGGGGAATTAAAAAGCAAAGGGGCATGGCCAGAAGGATGAGGAATGTGTGTGAGTGTGTGTGTCTGTGTGTGGGGTGAAGAATCTGTCACGTTTCTTTCCAAAATCGGCATTAAAATAACCGTAGACACGTATTCATATATCCACATGACACCCAACAGTCAGTGCAGATTGAGACAAACTGGGGGGGGGGGGGGGGGGGGGGGGGTATGGGAGAGGGTGAGGGATGCAGAACTGAAACAGACGGAATGAAAGCAAATGTGTTGTGATAACATCATTTAAAGAGTGCTTGGCTCTCTGAAGGCCCAGGCTGTCTTTGCACTACCACTCACACTCGTTTGACTGGGAAAATAGCCAAAAGGACACACTCTCTCTATTCTCTCTCTCTCTCACACACACACTCACACACACACACACACACACACACACACACACACACACACACACACACACACACACACACACACACACACACACACACACACACACACACACACACACACACACACACACACACACACACACACACACACACACACTCTCTCCAGTGCCAAGAGACTAGATTGTACAGAATTGTGCTGTCAAGTCTCATTTGTGAGAGAAATTGTGCACTGGGTATGATTTGAAAACAGCAGGTTGTTGGTGAGTTCTGATGAATGATCTAATTTTGTGTGTGTGTGTGTGTGTGTGTAGGTTTAGGTAATAATGGACTGCACTTGCTCCAAAGGAGGGAGAGTGTGTGTCTGTGTGTGTGTGTTTGATCACCTAAAGAAAGTAAATGTTGAGGGATGTATCGTAATGTGTGGGCATATCTTCGCTTGTACACACACACACACGAACACACACACACACACACACACAAATGACCCTTCTACAAACCCTAAGTGGGGTTATCAGGGGTCTTCAGGGGAGAAGGGAGCAATTGGAGGAGATGACATGTCAGCCATTTTGCACAAACAGAGGTCAGAGCAGAGGTCGGCCCGGTGAACCATCATGTGGGTGTGAAGGCTAACGTGATCTCATGGGATGGCGCAAAAATAGCATGCCACTGCAGGAACACCTTTAGACAGGTCATGTTTATACAGTTGAAGCTTTTCTGCAATGTTCCTTTAGGACAATGAGGAACATTAGAATAGAATGTAGAGTGGGAGGGTGAAATTAAACACTAAAAGCAGAACAAGCACAGTGGTAACACAGGAAATGACTTCAGGAAACTGGTTTGTGCTCAAATGACACTTATATCTGTACTTTATTCCTCATGATAGAATTAGCTTGATCTCTGATTATCTTCATATGGCAGAACGAGGGCCCAGCAGTCCCTTATGTTCAATCAAGCCACACCAATTTGTAAAAAAAAACTCACAGTCTCATAAATATGCCTGATGATGTGTTGCCACATTGCTGGATTTATTTCTCCTCTCCACCTCCTCTCACTCCCCTTTCCCCCTCGTCCTCTCTCCTCCCCCCCACTGGGCAGTGTGTCCCTCTGTGAGCTCATATCACTGGAGCTTGTTGCAATAATGTGAGTGACTCAGGCGCTGATTCTGTAACATGACAGGCTCCAGAGTTTCAAAAGAAACTTACCAACTCAGCTACTTTGGGAGGCCATCAAGAGCTGTGTGTGTGTGTGTGTGTGTGTATGTGTGTGTGTTGCTAAGTATAAAGCTGATACTTAATGACCTAAGCCCCAAGGCTCATTTGAGCTACAGAAACCAGCAGTCAACTTATGTCCAAACATCTGGACACACACAGACGAACACACACCTACACACACACATATACACGCGCGCACAGACACACAAGAGCTGAGCTTTCATCATTGGCCAGGGGAAGGGTTTTAGAATCCGCCCTGACAGATGCCGCCCACACATCACTAACACACATACACACGCACACACAGAAATAGGATTTAGGCAGAGTAAGATCCATACGTGTGTAACATATATCTGACAGCTTGGATTATGTGCATATATGAAACTAAGAAAAAAACAAGAGGGCGATTTGTACATGTTTGTACATGCGTGTGTGTGTGTGTGTGTGTGTGTGTGTCTGTGTGTGTGTGTGTGTGTGTGCCAGCGTACGACAGTGACAAAGCAGGGCCATTTCAGGAGCTCCCTAGTGGTCACTAACTCTTCCTCACCTCTCTCTCTATTTTCTCTCTCTGATAGTCGCTCTATGTCAAGCCTCTGTCTCTTCCCCCCCCCCTCACCCCCGTCTGTCTCTCCTCCCAGAGCTGACGGAGCGATAGGCTGATTCGCCCGGGAGAGGCTAAGGGTCACTGGGCAGATGTCGGGGAAAGGTGGTGGGTCGGTGTGGAAAGCATCACGTTATAGATATACCATCATTCCACCGGGTCGAGGTGTGCAGGTAAAATGACTAAATCACAGAGGCATGGCCCGAATCTGCCCCCGTCATCTGGATTCCTCCACTCTGTGTATAAAGTGTGACATCCGCCTGCCCTCTCTACGCAACACACATCACACCATCAGGAAATATGGAGATAAAGATGGAGTGATACGGCAGTGGAAACATCTTTAACCTCCATGTTTACTTGCTGAGCATTTTTGCACATTTCATCACAGTAGTTTTTGCTTTGGCATTGCGACTCCTGCATTCCTGCAATGTCTCGTCAAGTTCCTTTTACACCTTACATTAAAACACATCTTTGGTGATTGGATTGCAATCAGTGAGAACTTGACTACACGGAGGTACAGTTGTAAATGCACCCGAAGACGCACGGAGAGCTGATTGCATGGGATCAGATCAGCCAAACTTCCGCATTGCAAGACAAGAGTCCATCTAAATATGCTGTCAATTCACATACAACCACCAGGGGGCGGAAATTATAATCGCACATGACTGTTTGACACCAGGGAGGAAGCAGCAGCTAGCAGACATAAGCCAGACCAGACGGTTCCTCTCCAGTCTGTAGGCTTACACACAGAAAGGTCTTGGCTTGGTTTGGAGGAGGATCATGGTTTTCGGGTGGAATACGTTTTTAGATTATGGGAATCATTGTGGTCACGGAAAAATAAAAGAACTGAAAACGATCAGTGGTGTGCCATGTTGAAATCTGGCATTTTCCTCACTCTGCAGAATGTGTGACCTCGTGCTCCCTCCTCGCACTTCTCATAATTACAAATTGCTGGCCACTTGAAAATGATGTTATTGTGGGACCTGGTTCCTCGGAGGACAATCATTTTATGCCTCGGTCCCTGATCTTGTGTTGTAATCTGTTTTTGTAATTTGTTTGTTTGAAGATTTCCCACTCCTCTGTAACTTCACTTAGTCCCTCTTCCTGTTATGGGCACCTTTTGTCTTTTTTCTTCCAGATCTCCGTGTTACTCAGCTCTCCCTCCCACTCTGTCTCCCCCTCTCTTTTACTGTGGGAGAAGTCTGAAGTTGCAGTCACCAGAGCAATTAGAGACTTCATGTACCTCCTCACTGTCAAGAAGAGGACACACACACACACGCATTCACACACACATACACACACACACTCGCACACACATGCACGTCCTCTGCCGCTCTCAGTGCTGACAGGCACTGGGCAAAAGTTCACTTTGCCACTGTGCTAACTATCTCCCTCTCTCTCTCTTTCCCTCCTTCACACTGTCGACCTATCACGCCCTGCCTTTTCAAGAAAAGTGCTAACCAGCAATCTCTCCCTCCTTCCCCTTCTCTCCCTGCGCCCGCCTCTCCAAGGGGCTGTGTTCCTCCTCTTTTGTCTCCGTCTTTTCTTGTCCTCTTTCATCCGTCTCTCAGAGAGAAGTTACAAGCTTGTCCTTCACTCCTCTCGCTAACTCCCTGTCCCTCCGTGAGTGTATCTGCAAGATAATTACCTCCCTCTCTATCCACCAGCTCCGACTTTCTCTCCCCTCCCCTTGTCCCATTCCTTTACCTTTCCCTACTCAAATCAAATCAATCAAATCACTCAATATATTTTCAGTTATATATGTTTGCAATAAACCTTTATGCTTTTGAAATGCTGGTTTGGCCAGCCGAGTGACAACATTCACAAATCACCAAATATTGCAGAGCCTCATTTGACTTGACTTTGTCCATCGTGTCTATTTCAGTTCTGATTCAAACTGATTCAAACTGATTCAAACTAACAAAAAGGAGCATGAACTCAAACGCATTTATTTCCAAACTTCTAGTCAGATTTGAAAGGATTGGCACATTGTGATATTCGAGCGCCTTGAGGAAATTCAATTACTCCATCCGTCAGCCCAGGGAAACTCACTGTGATCTCTCTCAGGTGAACACCGGCCCGGCCATAAGCCTCCTCCTCCCGTCTCCTCCTCCTCCCGTCTCCTCCTCCTCTTTTATCAAGGGAGATGTCAAATGGCAAACTTATAACACAACCGTTGTGGCCTTGTAGGCGAGGGAACCGTTACACATCACAGCCGGGGCGGGGGTGGGGGGGGGGGGAGTGAATCACCATCCACTTTATGCAAATGGTGTGCACCGATGCAGCTGGTTTCAATCACCCGGCGCGGCTTCGGTGACGAACCCGCTCGAGGTTCCTGCGACTTCTCCTCGGACACGTGAAGGATGCGTGTGTGACGGACTCGCCCGACCTCGGCATTAGAGCGAGCGATGGATGACGCTCGTTCCTCAGACGGCACGGACTCAGACGGCCGGGAACGAAAAAGGGCATCTGATCTTCTGATCTCCTTGATATTGGTTTGAGCACTCTCGGGTCGGCTAATGTGCTCGTAAGTATTCATTAGGGACCTCGACTGCAAGTGGGCAAATGGTTCATGCTGAGACACACTGATGGTCAATGAAAAAGCAGAATATTCATAAACCTCCCTCGGTGACCTGACTGCTCCCAGGGTTCATAGGAGCTGCTGCTCCCTGATCGTGAAACATTATGTTGTTTGACGCCCATTTCGACTGAGCCATATTCATAATTACCTTAAGTTTATAATTCTATCCTCTAAAGCACAAATTTGCTAAAGCTGCCAAAGCACTGTAAAAAGTACCATCGCTTTTTTCAGTTGTTAAGAATCATAGGGTTAGAGCAGGGGTGTCCAAACTTTTTATCCCGAGGGCCACATACAGAAAAAATTTCGAAGTACTGGGCCACTAACGCCGCCACGCCCCCCTGCCCCCGAGCGGACTGTTGACAGTGCGCCTCAATCACTTAGCGGCTTTCTGTAAAATACAGTGGGCCTTAGTCCATTACATTACAATTCATTTCGCTGTTGCTTTTATCCAAAGCAATTTACAATCAGTGCATTCAAGGGTAGGGGAGAGCGGGTTAATGTGAGACATCGGGTAATTTGACAGAGAAACAATGTGCAGGTAAGCTAGGGTGTGCAAGAGATCACATGAATCATAATAATCATAAATGTGCTTAATTTAACTATTACAACATGTGTTGTTATGGTAGTTTGAAAGTGGAAAAAGTAAGTGGATAACCTTACCCCCTTGATTTCTCTGGTCTGTCTCACTTTACCCCTAAGGTGGGGTAACAATCATATTTTCACTTCCCTTTCTCCTGAAGACATTCTGATCATTTCCATTGCTAGGAAATATCCTGAATTAATGGGAAATTTGTAAGTTTTACTGATAAATAATTTTAGCTCGCCTAAAGGGGAGCAAATGTCAAAAATGTCTCACATTACCCCGCTCTCCCCTACCCGAGGGTACAAACCCAGAACAACAAGAATCAAGAAAGTACAATTGCTTCAAGAATAGAGCAAAAGTACAAAGTGCTATAAGTAAGTTCCATTTAAGTGCTACTCAATTGCTAGTTTAAAAAATAAAAATAAAAAAAAATAATTATAATATATATATTTTTTTCTAATTTTAATTTTATTGAGGCGGGCCAATTTAAAATGGATGGCGGGCCGTAGATGGCCCGCAGGCCGTAGTTTGGACACCCCTGGGTTAGAGGCTCTGCTGTAGCTCCACAGACCCTGGATATCTTATTTATGAATTAATATCTCCCTTATTTGTAATTAATATATATGCACAGGGATACATTATATTGTGCAGCACGTTTTAGCATACAAGTGGAGTTTGCAATACATTTTTAAGTTATAGCATAAACCATAGGCAAGACACAGGCAAATGTATATTCTGAAAAGATTAAATTTATTCGGGAAAAATAAGAACAGACTGTGAGCTGTCACATTTGATTTATTAGTAATTCTGTCTGGCTGCAGTTTAGCTTCCTAGTGTAACAAGACAAGAATATTTGGAGTAGAATAATTATTGCTGCGCTTATCTGGAGCTGTCTTTACAGCCGCCTCTGGTTATAGCCATAGAATTTATATGCAAACTACTAACATGTAAGCTTTTGCTGCTTTTGTTCTCATCCTTCTACTTTAAGGACGAGTCGCCCTTCTGTTCTGAAGGGAGTAAAAAGAGCAAAATACAAGTCGGGCTGATTATTACATATTTTATGTTAAGACGTGAAGTGTATTTAACTCCAGGCAAAGCTCTGGCCTGCAACTCATTTATTCCCACATTGCAATTAGTAAATTCTAGCCTCGTTTAAATCGAAGAAAACCAATGGGAAGCACTTTCCAGAGGGTATAAAAGATAATGGTGCATATTTTTGTGGGAGTGATTATTGTGAAGAGGAGGAAAGAAGTTAGGGAATAATGTGCAGTCGTGACTGAAGAGGACAAGTTATTTTAAGAGTATGACACTATTGTCCTCCCATTTGTCTTCCTCATGACCGAAGCTACTTTTCCCAATCAGACTATGTTCATCCAGGAGATGTGGCCACAACTGTGACAAGTTCTCGTCCTCACATCGATCTCTAATAACTTCCACAAACATGGAATTCATAAGACGGGTCTCTGTAACTCTCCTCGATTGTGTTACCCGTGTTTTGGGTAAAAACTGTGTCTGAAGATTTCACATCTGCAGGAGAGTGTTTCGGGAAGTCGGAGGCTAAAGAACAGAGTCGCTACAGTGAAGAATGACTCAACAATTTATATGGCACTTTGTGTGGATAATAGATGAGAAATAGCAACTACAAAGCACTCACTTGGATAAAATGTACCCTGCAGTTAGTGGTGATGGAGACATTAAATAACTTATTAAATTCTCCCAGTTTGTGAAAGCAATACTTCTTGAGTTGAGCTGACATGAAAGGAAGAAGTTTTTTTTTTACAAGTTAAAAAATAAGGACAGAGAGATCTAATGATGACAGGAGACAACAAAAGGTGAAACAAAAAGCAGTGGTGAGGGATTGAGCGCATCTGTTTGCATGTGCGTCTACATGTGTGTCTGTTGTGTACCGCTGACATTTATCTGTGCAGTTTTATCCAAAAGCAATCTGCTGGGCTGTTACTGAGTTTAGCCCAGCAGATTGATACTGAGACAAATGGGCACTGCTGTAAGACGTGTTGCAGCGATACTCTGCATAGTGTTGTGTGACACAACACCAGAGCAGTGGGGGGTGATGTCAGTCAGCCGGCGAAAGGTAGTTATCTTCAAAACATTGAACCCATAACACAATTACAGCTGCAATTCAAGAGCTGTGTCCACGATAATCCAAACGCCGATAGCGATGGATTGAGATAACACACACACACACACACACACAGAGAGAGACACACACACACTGCAGGCAAAAGGGACATTGGAGGGCCTCACATTTCACCAAACCGAAGCACCCCAACACACACACACCACATCCACCCCCCCCCCCCCCCAAAAAAAAGTAACACATGATAAAAGATAAACATTCAAGTCTTTAACCAAACCTCTGGAATTATGAATCTTTCAGCAGATAGCTTGTCGCCTCAATGGGGTTTTCTAGTACATATTCCAATCATAGACTTTCTGGGGTTCTAACAAGATTGTTGTTGCTGTCATTCCATCAAGATCATTTCATTTATCTCTGAGAAGACCATAGAAATATTAAAAACTCCTAAAGTGAAAGAAAGTGAAGAAAACTCCTGGATCCGCCCCCCTGATCCGGATCCAAGCCAAAACATTATGGATTCTCTCTTGACTAATACTAAATAATCCTCCTCATTAAGATACAGACAGACAAACAAAGAGATGAAAACAAACCTCCTCTGCTGATCAATATGAAAACGTAAGACACAGACAATGAGACACGAGATGCCAAACATAATGTGGCGTTACAATGTCTCCTGTTAACATTCCTCTTCATCTTTACCATTTAATTAAACATCAACTTCAATCTACCATCACGTAGAAAACACATGGTTGATGCAACGTAACAATATGTAGGAGTCACGCATGTGAAGGAGGTGACATACAGTGTGTGTGTGCGCCAAAGCTTTGTACCCCAGCAGTCATTAGAGTCACTTTAAGCCCTTCATCTTTTCCCTGCTCTTTCGCCTCTCATCTCCTCTTCCTCTTTTGGTACAGGCACTAATGGAGTTTAGACTAGACCTGAGGGACAAGAGAGAGGGAGGAGGGGAAGGAAAAAGAAGGATGGAGGAGAGACGAAGTGATAAGGAGTGATGAGAGCGCGGGGATCATTAGAATCAGTATTGGTACTTGTATCAGCGGTGGGATTTGTTTTGGAAGCATAAGCATTACTATTCTAATAAGTTCTATTCTGCTTAACAGAGGTTTGTCTCATTAATGTTTGCACATCTTTCATGGAAAAGACTTTTCCCGCAGGTAAAAGGACAACAGTTCACACTCGAAGCAGCGGCTCATTAAATAAGTGGAGCACTCACATTATTGCACAAGTTCCAGGCATAAATGGAAATTTGGGATAAGACGGCATCTGAGGGACGAGGGGGAAGAGGGAGAGGAGTGAATGGATCTGTGAGAGAGCAGAGGACGGAAAGTAAAGCGAAGAGACAATAAGGAACGATGGAGAGAACGGACGGGAGAATGAGGGAAAGATAAAAGATACAAACACGGTGTCACGTTGAATCCAAAGACAGAGTTTTGATTTGCTTTGATCATACATATGTCAAAAACTTAAGAAACAACAATTGAACAGCCACACACAAATCCATCACGTTGCACAAGCCGGTGACATTACGTAAGAGAAGACATGAATCTATCTTGTAGGGTTGCAAAGGGGCGGAAATTCCCTGTAAATTGCCAGAAACTTTCCGGAAACATTCCATGGGAAGTTAAGCTCAGAATTTTTGGAGTTTCTATTCATTTATCCATCAATTGTAAAATATTTCTACAGACGATTCCAATTGTTTGGCATATTATTTATATCTCTGGCATTGCATTAGTGTCTTTTACAAGCTTTTTCCTCATCTTATTCTACAGAACATTGTCTCATGTGCGGAGACATTTCACACCCCGGCCAATGTAGAAAGAGAGGCTGTGTACATTTGCAATACTGTGCAAAGACCTATGTTAAGAGAGACACAAAGATGCAGAAGCATAAAGTCAAGTGCCCAAAGTTTCCTCAGGCTCAAATCAGCCTATGACAAAACAAAAGGTTTATAATTATGTCTGTATATGACAAGGTAAATACAGTTTTTAAATAACCCACACATTTCAGTTTATTCCCATTAATTCCCATGGAAAGTTTCCAACTTTGAATATTCCCGGAATTCTGCAACCCTACATGTAGCCCAGCAGCAGCTTCTCCAACTACAGCCGCAGAGAGCAGCAAAACAAAACAAAAATCTGAAAGCAAATAGTTGAGGGAGAGGAAAAGGAATCAGAAAACGATAGAAAGAGAGAGCGGGAGAAGCTGATGTGTCCCAGGTGTGCTCTCCATCCTCTGCAGTCGTTAAGAGGACGGCACGGCACCGCCTCAGCCATCCCTCACCATGGAGATAACAAGCTGTCAGGGCCAAGGAGGACCACGGGCCACAGAGGCCAGTCACTCGGCTTGAGCGCCACAGGAGCCAATCAGAGAGGGGAGAGGAGAGGGCGAGATAATGCGAGCAGAAGGAGAGTCACTGACATCGAGCTCTTCGGTGGCGGAGAGAGGGAAATAAGCGGCCGCGAAGGACTCGGAGGAGGGGAAGACGAGAGAGGAGCAAAACATGCAAGAGGCTGGATGACAGTCATCCCAGAGAAAGACCCAGATTAATGGAGAGCGGGAAAGAACATATAGAGAAGTGCATGCAACTGTAATGAGGTTTGGATGGGGAGGGGGAAAAAAGGACAGTGCCCAGAGCCGTCTATCAATTAATTCTCTGCTTCAAAACAAGTCATGCAGCACATTTCCTTTTCTGAAATGCTGCAAATAATTCCCTATGCTTTTTTTACTTTATAAAAAAGCCATTATCCAGACTGCTTACTTTGCAATTAGCAGTCTGGAACAAGTGGTGCAGAAAAGTGCAAAAAAACCAACAACAAGACGTTTATAATCTAAAATAAAAAAAGAGAGATTATTGCACTAAAGATGTGGAATCACAGGTTTTTCACCGCATGATCACACTAGAATGTTTGAAGCTTTTAAAAACCACAGCGGTTATTTTACCTGCAGATGAGCCTCCACTGTCTCTCTGCTGACAGGTCAGTGAATGTGTTTCCTGACATGTTATCATCACGATCTGAAGCAGAAAGCCAAATGAGAGCAAATCCTCTGTATGTGACACACACAGGAAAAGTTGCCTGTAGCTGTTGGTAACCTTTGGCCGTCACAGCTAATTAAATTACTTCCCTCTTTTCTACCTCTCTAACAGTAACTGGTGAAGATGAAAAGGCAGCAAAACAGCCTTTCATATCCCCATTGGCTCCTCTGACAGTTGCTTTATTTGTGATGCGTTCGCAGGGAAACGTTACAAAAGGCAGCCCTGTTAAACTGGGACAGCTTGTGCTGCGTTCACAGCCTGCTGGATATGAAAGCTTGCTTATGCTTTCAGAGCCCGGACGATTAGAGGAGCTTGACTTCTGCCGACACTGCAACTTCTCCTCCGCAGAATGGATGTTTAGTGTCGGCTCCAGTCAGCCGTGTTGCTTAATGCCACACTAATTACAACCTACTACATACATGGTTCAGAGTCAGACGCTTGGCTGAGTGCCGCGTAAATAATCTCAACATGAATCTCTCCGGTAAACGAGTAGCACACATGTATGTCGGCAGTTTAAGAAGAATTAGCTTCCAAGTTGCTTAAGTAACAGTACAATGTTACCTCCTCAATAATTATATATGTATAATAAGTACTCGTATTCATTATGACAAGTTTCAATATAACTTTGATGACTAGCTTCATTGAAACTTTGGAGTTTTTGTTCACGGGTTATGTTTTAAAACCCTTGAATCATGTGGTCTTTTAAGGTTAACATCTAGGTCTTTATGGCACCTTGATTCCATCTGGAGATATTTATATTCTTCAAGTTTCTCGTCCCATTTTCAAGACAGTTTTCCTGCTGTATTCTCACGTAGGCTCACTCTGACATTTTCCAGACATTTGACCAGGGGGCTGGACGGAAGAGTTCTGAGAAAACGTGCGGAGCGACTGACTTTGACATTTACGTTGTCGCATAACAGATCCTTTGGAAAATTTCAGGAAAAAGGTTGGGACTCCAGGGCATGTCTGAAAGCAGCTTAAGTCAGAATACAGTGAAGAAGAAAACAGAGCAGAGCTCGGATTTAAAAAACACAGATAGAAAACCTTAAAAATGGCCTGCGGTCGGATTAAGCTCATTTCATGTGTCTCTCATGCCAGACAGGACTTATGTACAATAGTTGTCTTTTGTACATGTGTACTTATTACAAAGATTGAATTTGGCAAGAGGGAGGAAAATCATTGGGATTATATGGAATCAATGTATTCATGTAAAAGAGGGGACACGGAGAGATGAACAAGATAGTTTAAAAGGAGGAATGGGGTTTATCTTCACAGAGCAGCTATGGAAAGAGTGTAAGTGTGCACTCCGAAAAGCAAGAACAATAGAGAGAGGCACAAGAAGTGTGTGGGGTGCAATATAGAGAGGTGCTGCGGGTGCTCTGCTGCAGGCAAGCGTGGGAGAACATCATTTGTGTGTGTGTGTGTGTGGGGGGGGGGTGTGTGTGTGTGTGTCACTGCATGCCTCTCACAGCTACTGAGTGCTGGACAGAATTATTGATCTGCAAAGAGATGGTGAAACAACCACTTATCCCCCCCCCCCCCCCCCCCCCCCCCCCCCACCCTACACACTAAAACATCTTGACAAACTTCACTTCAGACACGCAGACAAAAAAACACTGAGGACGGGAAGTGAGGCCATCACTACAGTGAGCTTCACGTCTGACTTTGAAAGTTCAAAAAACAAAAAATATCTTCATATGTGGTATATATACACACAGTATATATACACACATACACTGTCTACTTTGGTTTCAATTCACACAGATACACAAATGGATACAGATCATTATTCCGGTGCACTAAACATCAAACACGCAGTTCCACATACAGTAGATACACACACACACACACACACACACACACACACACACACACACACACACACACACACACACATCCTCCATATTCTGCACAAGTAACTGTGGCTATACTGCCATCCTGCACACATACGCACACACACACAGGCACTGTCAGACACAGAGTAACACCTCACTAACCGCCATGGTGACTGAGGTGTGTGTGTGTGTGTGTGTGTGTGTGTGTTCTCAGCTCGCCAGCTGATTCCACAAGAGGAGACATACCTCAGCTACAGCAATAACAACCTTCCCTCAAACCACCCCATACGCCATCAGTCTTCTTCACCTTTTCTCACACTGACGTTTTATTTTTCTGTCACATTCTCCCCCTCTGCCTCTCTCCCTTACTCTCCCTCTCTCTCACACATACACAGACACACACACACACACAGACTTGTCTCTCTGTGTTTTAACACGCTTACAGCTTGAGCCACCACGGGCGTCAAGCAACCAAAAGAAGCTGAGGCGATGTGAAATAAGATTGGGTGAGTGTGTGTGTGTGGTGTGAATGCACTGGCATGTTTGTACCCTATGGCGTTGGGCCATTTCAGAGGAGCAGAGCTCAGCCCTTAGCAAGCAGTGTAAAATCCTTCTGAATACAAAAAAATCCCCCCGATACATCAAAGTTGGAGTCTGAAAGGCAGAGGCAAACAAGTCCCTTTGCCTCATCTTCTGGTCAAACCATTCATTCCCTCTGTTTTCTTTCCATACTGCACTGCAACCAGACTCTGTCTTCCACAAGTGGAATTTTAAAAACAAGATAACCTGGCTATCGTGGAGCGATCCGGAGCCAAACATTAAGCCTGCGTGCTCGATTCATTCTGAGAGAAAATTGTTTGCAGAGCAGAGTGCAAATGCGACATCAAGCAGTTTTGCAGCGCTGTTGAAAGTAGATATAATGCTTCATCAGCATTTAAAGTAAATAACACAAAGCACCATTAGTTTAATAAGGGGCTGAAAAGGTATATATGGAAGTAGATAGGGCCATAGTTATACAGTATTTGGATGTGCACATGCTCAAACGCATACAAATACACAGATGTGGTGTATACTCAAACACATTTTGCAGCAGTGTGTTCTTGCCTGTCCCTATATGTGAAGGGATCATCCTTAGTCCCTCTGCTGTTGTCAGTGTAGACAGCAAACACACAACTGCTTCTTATGGGTAGAAGTTAGAAAAACCATATTTACTCACACATATTCTCTGACACACACACACACACACAGACACACACAAACATACAAATATGCACATTCAGTTGTTCAAGCAGTGGAATGCTGATCACTGCAGTTGAAGCTGTACAAGGATGTCAAAAACACTTACTTTCAGAAGATTCGGGGATGACTGCTGCACTGTGTTTGCAAATCCAGCAGATAATGGAGTGAGGGTGGACGGGGGGGACAGGGGGGATGGGGGGGGGGGGGGTCAGAGTCAAGATGGGGGAAAGTGTGTCAAAAGCAAACAACAGAGACAGGAGGATTTCACAAAGAAGAAGAAAATGTGACTCTGCAAAAGCAAGGGATGGGTAAGCGGTAAAAAGGCTCTGAAAAGGAAGGAGTGGATTCGGAGGGGGGTGGGAAGCAGCAGTGTCGGATAAGACGATGAAAAGAAGAAGGTGGAGGAGTGAGACGGACTGAATGTTGAAATGAAAGGTGTGCGGATGAAAAGAAGATGTTAAGAACGGCGAGAGGGAATCAATGAAGCTTAGAGACTTTTTAAAACCATTGAGGGAAGCGCCGAGGACAGGTGAATAATTGACGTTTGAGTATGATGGAAATTAACAGGATGGAGAATAAAAGGTATCTTTAGGGTTTAAGGGGATCCAACTCCACCAGTGACTGAAAGGATATGGGCTGGAGACCATCCGGATGCACCAGTTGCGAGGACAGGTGGTCTGCTTAAGGCAAAAAAAGACCACGGGCGCCAGCTCCGGGTAGGGCAGCAGGAGAGGGCTGAGGTCACTGCCGATGCTGACATCGTCGCCCGGGCCCACTTCCTCGATGATGTCATCAGCCTGCGTCGAGCCGTAGTCCTCACGCTGCCCCGGCACGGCTGAGGACATGCTCCCCAGCGGCACAGGACACTCCTCGCTCGTCATGGCAGCTCAGGTGAGATCTGAAAGACAACAGGAGTTCGTCAGATCCACAACAAAGAAAACAGCTGTGATTGACTTAACATGCAGTGTATGCACATGAAGCAAATGCAGGTTTAATTGGACAAACTTATTTTGGGTGTGCAGCCACTACCACAGACCATCAAATCACAGACGTGTCACAACATCACCTCAGAACTCGCAATTATTTGATGCTTGTTCTTTTCTAATCCCGAGGGCCCATTTGGTTGTGTGTCTGTCTCTGTGCAATGCTCTTGTCTTAAACTTGATTGTGTGCATAACAGAATTATTTACTTACAGATCACAATCACTTATCCCCAATCACTCACGCAGAGAAATGGACGACAGCAGAGAGTAAATCAATGTCAACAGTCATTGCACATTCATTGACAATTCATTTAGGCCCATCAACAGTGTGGAGGGCGAGGAAATGGGTTTCAGTCTCCTACCACTTAGCATGAGAGCATTGAATGGATTCACTTTAACCTATCAATGATTCCCAGATATAGTTAATTTATCACTTACATCTGATGCCGTCCGCACAAGCTTCATTGTTACGTGAAACTTGAAACTTGAAACTTAATCAACTGTCTCATCAAATATCATCAATCAGCACCAAGTGTAAATTATATTCGGAGTTGTTTCGTGATAGCTGAGCATATCTAACAGTTCCTTTTATGAGCCTTGTGATAGAAGTAGTAAATGATCTTCTTATTATGGATTCAGATTTCAACTCTACTTTATACTTCTGGAACCCTCAGGAAAACCCTTTAGATGTCTCTGGTCTTTGGAACACATGTGTATCCCATCATTATTTCTACAAATGATTCCCTGATGTTAAATCCAGAGTGCCACAGGGCTCTGTTCTTGGCCCTCTGCTTATCTCTCTTTATATTTAATTTATTTGTCAGCTCCCATGGTCACACTGAGCTCAGCAGTATTCAGCAGTAAAGGCAGATTACCATCTCAAACTGTGAGAAAAGCTTTGACGTCAGAAAACGTTCCCTTCTCCGAAAATTCACTTAAAGCTGAGATGCTTTTCCCGGCCGGGTGCAACAAGTAACAGTGACAACAGTGTGATCTCTCAAAGTCTGACAGCCGACAGCCATGGTGAGACATGTAATCCTACCCTCTCTTTTGATCAACACTTTCTTTTTCTCACCTTTTTTTTTTTTTTCTAGCCTGCCATGTCAGATCTGACCACATTAAATCACTGGCCCAGAGCAGACCAGACTTTAAGGTGCTTTGGATGATTTACAAACTCCTTAATGGGCGGGGCCCTTTCATACCTGTCTGAACTCTTCACACCGCTTTGTTACCAGAGTTAAAAAGTCCGCCCCCCTGCTGACATCACTATCTGAGTCCTTTTCCACCGGGCATTAAAATGTGACTAATATCCAGGTTGTATCCAGATCTGAACATCGTTACATTTACAACTGATATCAATGTGATTACATTTAGATCACTCTTTCCCGCTACTGCACATCCTCTTCTTGCTTTTGCAGTCCAAAAAAACCCCACGATTATAAAGAAAAAGTAGAGAAAAAAGATTAGAAGAAGATCCTAAGAAAAAGATAGTGGACGATAAAAACTTCGAGCCTTGTACCTGTAACCATTCTGTACATTAAATTAAACCTAGTACAGTATAGTCCGCTGACACCATTACTTTAACTTTCCTGATAACGGCTGCATCTCTCTACCCCTCTGTTTGTTTATTCCCTCAAGCACACAAGCATCCAGGCTGTGTGCCTATCTCTCTCTCTCTCTCTCTTTCTGTTTCTCTCTATCCCTGCGATGTTCTCCTTCCTGTCCTCCCTCTTCACTCGGGCTCTCTGAGCTGGACCATTAATCATCCTGGGACCACTCTCCTGTGGGGTTTCTGCCCTATCTTTATTCAAGAACGTAGCCTTTCATCTTGAGAGCATTAGTTCTTCATTTCTTGTTCGGTTCTCGTGGAGCTTCCCCCCTCTGTTTCAAATCTGCGCTTCGCCTGACTCTGCCTCGTGGAATCACTGCTTTCACTTAGAGAATGGGCCTGTGCTGATTCAGTGGCTGACATCTCTCACTGCTCCAAAGCGCTTCCTCTGACGAGATGTTTAACCAGGTCAAAAACATTCGAAAGCCACCATCCACACACACACAATGACACACTGATATGTTGAGTCTCTTTCTCTTTCTAGTAATCATCTATGAGTGGATATGTACATTTGGCATTCCAGTTTTTTGCCTCTGCATAACTGGCATTTTGAATTTAATTTACCGTGGCAGCAGCGGCTTCCTGTGGAGGCAGGAAGTTTGATCTTGCTCTGCTGTGTTTTATTTCCCATAACAAAGCGTCTTAGAGAGAGAGCCAGCAGCTATTACCAGCGACGACAATTAAGCAGGAGACAGCTATGCAGAAATAGCTGGAAGGACTGATCTCTGTGCATTCTGTGTTTTGTGTATGTGCGCGTGTATTTGTGTGTGTGAGTGTGTTTGTAGCAAAAAGAGCAACAAAATATGATGGAAAATTTGCACCACAATATTGCTGCTCCTCTCCTCCGACTCTCTTTCCTGCTGGGTTAGCTTCTTCTTATTGTAGGTTTTTTTTGGGAGGGTTATAATAATGACGATTGATGAGATTATGTGACAATAACAGCTTATTCAAGAGACAGAGAGAGAGAGAGAAAGAGAGAGAGAGAGAGAGAGAGATAGATACAATGCACAAGGCACTTGCTGCTGCATATACACACAGACAGACACACACACACACACAGACACACACACACACACACACATACACACACACACACTCACACTCTCTCAACTTGCACACTCACACATTAACACCCTTAATTGGGGAAGCGGATATACAGTCACCCATTTAGCCGCACTGTGAGCTAAATGCTGTGATGAGCCATGGAAGGAGAAAAAAACAAAACTTGTTTTGCCCCTCCCACACACACTCACTGCGACAGTCTGAGACACACGAAGAGGCTGGATGGAAAACAACATACTGTCGATCCATAAGGGGTTTGAGCAACACCTTTTTGCATTTCAATTATTTCACAGGCCAATTTGGAAATTAAAAAGCTGTGAAAGTCTGTTTTCAGTCCTTGTTGTGTGTTTGCACAAAACCGATTTGCAAAATATCTGTCAAGAAACAGGCACAATAGACAAAGGACGGAGGTGTAAAAAGAAAAAGAAAAATTAAAATTGAAAAAAGGAGACGCTAAATAAATTAGGCCCAAACTCATTGGAGATCGATTCAGCAGCAACCAAACTAAAAATCCCCCAAAATAAAACACAACTAATTAGTCGTAATCTTCCAAATGACTCCAAAGGTTATACACACATATGGACTATATCCCTACATGAGACACAATTTGAACAGTATTAAAAATCTAATAAACTTTAATAAAGTAATCAAAGATATTTACAAATCTACGAAGAAATAATTCACTTCAATAAAATGATACCAAAGCCAAACTAGAAAGAGTAGAGCATCCCTCTGTCGAGGCTAAATCAATGTCTAAGTGTTAAAGGAGGCGTAATCTTATTCAAATCCACTCCAAAAGGAAATGAGTGTTTCATTGGCCCAACATCAAACCCTTCAGCTGAGTTATAAGAAAATAACTGCAGTAGTTTTTGCTTTATTTAATTATAATGGAGAATTTGACTGTTTTTCATCTGTAAACGTTTCTGTTTTGGTCAATTTCAGAATTAGTCGACTGTATATTGGGCTTTTGAAATTGGATTATATGATTTTCTTATAACAGGCAATTAAATCTATCAAGGTAAGCTCAGTAAAAATGTGCATCCTTTTCACCATCCCTGCTTAAAGTGAGTTGTGTACAGTGTGAGGAGGGAGCTCAAATCAGCCGTGACAAATCAGGACATGTGGGAAAGAACTGATACCATATCGGACACATTGTAGAACATTATCCTCAGTTTCTACAGGGAAAAGTTACTGAAAAACTTCCTCCCTGTAATTTTAAATTATGAGTTGCAGATCTTGCTGAAGGAAGATTATTTATTTTTCAACCTCTTATATTTTCCTTCAGCAAAAAGTGTGTATGGTGTGTTTCTGTATGCATTTTGTTTGTGTGTGTGTGTGTGTGTGTGTGTGTGTGTGTGTGTCAGGTGATAAGGGACAATGCTGAGTCCAGCACAGGGCTCACAGACAGCCAGGGATCAGACTGTCATACCAACTTTACACAACATCAAAAAATACATTTCTTTCTCCGGCTGCTTCATAACACAACGAAAATAACACAATATTAACAGAGAACACACACATGTGCAAGAACAACCGAGAAAAACAGTGTGTGTGTGTGTGTGTCAGAAGTTACATAATCCACCAATGGACCATTCAGACACAATTGGCTAATGCTTGTCTCGGGAGCCTTTGAGAACAAATTTTATGCTACACGCCACATGCACAAACATCACACACACACACACAGACACACACACACTCCCCGTCTTGTCAGCTATGTCAGGCAATACTTCATCCAGTGACCTGAGACAAACCAGCTTTGGCACCTACTGCTGAGTGGCCAGAACAACACATTGCTTTGTTAGTGAGTCCATCAATATATTCAGTGGGAGAGAATAACGTATTTATTAGCCGGCTCCTGACAACGCTGAATAAGAATATCTGGCTTCTTGACAGCAAATATAAAGTAGCCTTCGAAAATGTGAATAATGTGATGTATGATGGAGAGAGCAGAATTCCCACTTGGCACATGTCAAGTAAGTCGTAAGATGTCTCATGTAGGGTCATTGTAGCACTGTTAGGCACAGGTAATATGTCTTTAAAGAAAGTTAATGGGGCACGGGAGTCGCTGGGCAGCCTGCGTGGGCTTGGGTCATTTCAAAAGCCTTCTGGTTTGTCAGCATTTAGTTCGAGGCAGAGTGGCACATCAACAGAGCTGAGCACGTCGCAGGTACCTCACAGATAAATTAGCACAGTTGAAGTCAAAGTATTTGTGCTCAAGGTTTTATTTGAAAACTACGGTTTAAGACTTAAATGAGCAACGCTAAGCCTCTTCTATATTCTGCTGCTTCTTATGATGAGGAGAAACAGTCCTCTGGGAGCATTAAGCTTTGCCCTAAACCAAACATGATGCTGGAGACAACCCCAAACTGTTTCAAACAACAGCTGACTTCATTTAAAGAATATATCTTTATTCCTTTTATCCACCTTATGGATTAAATAATTTTTTTTTAATGTAAGACTACAAAACTCAACAAATTCCTCATGATAACACCATGATTTATGGCGTATCTCTTTTTCCTTCTGTTCAGATTTATGTATCAAAAATAAATCCACAACCACTGCAGTGAAATGGGTTGTTAACCTGCAGCCACAGCTGGACGCCTGAAGGTGTTTCTGTTTGCTGGGAGACATATGGGAGTCAGAGGCATCTCCTGCTTCCAGCTACATTGTCCTGACTCTGCAGAATATCCCCATTTGTCCCAGACATTTTCTATGGATCACAGACCAGCCGACTGGGCAGATTTACCCCTAACAGCCATATGCTCTGTGAAAATGACACTTTATCATTGGTCCCTACCGTGAAGAAATCACTCAAATGTGTCTCGCAGGGGAATTTGGACTGGAAAGTGCCACATTGTTGAATTCAATGAAAAGTATTTGTAACATTTTACAAAGGCCTGAGAAGAAAATTTGATACAAAGAAAGAATGAGACGACCTGGTTGGGTGTTGATGTTGTTGAAGCTACTCAATGGTTTGATCCATTGTAACACATTGTGAATGATTGGGACATTGTAATTTATGACACATGAAAGTTATGTATAGCTCAGAAAGCCAAAGAACTGTTCATGATAAAAGCATTTGATGGAGTTGAAAAACATTGTGTTCCCCTCGTCCCATTGTAATTTCACAGATCAACAGTCAGTGAAGTTTAACTTCGTCTTCTCAGTTAAAGCTGAGTTCAACCTCTCGAGCTCCTCAGGGAACTGACGGCCCTGCTGTGTCTGTTTTTGGTCTTCACAGTAATTACATTTTTGGTCTGAGGAACGGATCAAAGATTTCCTTTGATTCGTCTTTCATCTCAAAGCTTCCTTTTAGGGAATTTTATATTTTTGGGTTTACATTTGAATTTCTTGACGCGTCTCGATTGCAACTCGTCTGGGCCGTCACTTTTCCTCATCTTTTCTATCCACTCTAGCGCCCATGCCACTTCTATCTCTGCGGTTCCAGCCCGGTTCCTCTGTCTCTTTTCGTACACGACTCGGTCCCGATCGCTCTGTCTCTCTCTCTCTCTCTCTCTCTCTCACTCGGTGATGAAGAGGCCGCTGGGCTGCGTGTCAGAAAATCATCTTTGGAGAGTGGCTGCCGGTGGATTACACTGAAGCGGTGGCTCCATCGGGCTAATCTGTTTTAACAGCATTAGGTCTGGCCAAGCAGCCAAGGTATTGCATGCGCAGTTTGTGTGGATATTGAGCGTGATGACATGCTGATGATGATGCATTACTTTGCACTGCAACAGGGCTCAAAACTATTAGCCGTAGCATCATGCTAACAGCTTTTTGAGTTTGGGTCGTGCTGAAGTTCAAGTGTAATAATAGGATTTCCCTGGGTGGCAGGAGGCTGGGAAATGAGCTGGAGACGAGCGAGTGTTTGCCAGGACGTACACATCGAATCTCAGTTCTCTGCACAGAGTGTGTGAAGGCTGGATCGTGGACAACCACAAACCGCTACATTAAGAAGCAGACAAGCCCAACAACAATGCTAAGATCCTCGTTTTCATTGTCCCATTGATAATAGCCATGAATGATGCATTCTCTACTAGAGACAAAACCAAAATATCTTGGATATGAACTCTGCTATTTTTCCCCAAAGACGCGATTTCGATCTAGAGTCTGAGACGGAGCGATTGGGTCATATTTATACTTGGACAAAAATCACTGTGATGAGATCTAAGAAATGACAGAAACCCTCTTTGAGAAGATTTTATTTTCATTTGTTTTTTGGCTTAGTTTGGCCCAAGTCCCATCCACTAACATGGAGCTGGCAGGGTTTTATAACCTAAAAAGAGAGGCTATCAAGACACTTTGACTTCCCCTTTGGGAAGCCAGCATGTTGTCCATGTACAGTCTATGGTAATAGCCAATCTCTAAATAAACTTGTTGATTAACAAATGCTGAACACCTATGACACTTAGGCTTCAGCTTTAATTCAGTTTTAAACACTGTGTATTTTGACCTTTGGGTCAGGAAATGCAGGTCAGAGGGTCAGAATATTCAGATTCAAGGTTGTTTTTTAAGGTTTAACGGATGTGTTACAATGTCACCACTAGACAACACATTGGGTGCTTGTGTAAGTGTGTGCTTGTGAGTTTGTCTGTCTGTGTTTGTGTGTGTGTTTGTCTGTGTAACTCTGCCAGTGCCAGAGATGTGGGGAGGTGGCGTTGTGCTTCCATGCTTTATGACATTTGTGTGTTATGAACTGATTTATATCTGCGGTATATATTTATATCAGGCTCCCTCTGCCTCCCAAAATAATCCATATTGGCCGGGTAGAGGGAGGGGGGGAGGGGGAGGGGGGGGACGTCCAGTAATGCTCCTGATGATTTACTATTAGAACTCTTGCCGTCATTCTCTCACCCTGATAAATGCCACGTGTGAGGTGGAGGGAGCTCATACTGGTGGGCGTCGACGAATAAAACACACCGTCAATCTCCCGGGCTGATGTGCGGGTACATCCAGTGCAGACTGTCAGCTTCGGTGTGTGTCTGTGTGTGTGTCTGTGTTTTCAGGTCCAAACCAGATCAAGCAGTTACTGACAATGGCAGAGGAACTGAAGACGATCAATTCGCATTAGGGACAGACTGCTGCACAGCTTCAGGTGTTCATATGATGTGTGTGTGTGTGTTTGTGTGTATGTAGTGTTATTTGTCTGGATGAAAGTGTGTTTTGTGTGTGTTTCTCCGTGTGTGTGCGCTTGTCTTCATGTGTCTTGAAGAGTTCCTCCCTTCCATCACATTTTGTGCTTTGCCTCTATGTCCTCTATCCTCCTCCCTCTTTCTGCTTCGCACGCCCGCATGCGCACGCACACACACACACACACACACACACACACACACACACACACACACGCACACACACCGGGTAAATACTAAACACGCAGTCTAACAGTAATGAGGACAGCAGGTGCCATGATTGTCTCCGGTGATCCTTAATTGGCTAGAAGCACCATTGTCTTCCTAATTTAAAACGTGAGATGTGCAATTGCTTTGGAGAGGCCTCGTAACTCAGCTGCAGTGTGACTCCTTCAGCCGCCCTCTTAAACTTTGAGTTGAACTTGTTATCATGTGGCTGTTTGAATTTTGCAGCATCACTGTCTGAAAGGGCTTGAAACTCCATCGTGCTCCATTGTGTTGGATTCGATTTAAAGTTCCCTAAAAGCTCCGGTGCCTCCAGATCCAAGAAGTGAAGTCCATTCTGTGTAATTCGAGTTTTGGGACAACAAGGAGGGGAGGAGACTAGCAGAGAAAAGAAATAAGAAGTGAAGGAGGAGGAGGAGAAGTAACGACAGATCCATTCCTCTTTTTCTGGGGCAAAAAAGTGTTGAGTTAAACATCTGTCAGCGCTTCTTATCACCCCCCCATCCCTCATTCTCTTCACTGTCTCTTCTTCTTCCTTTTAGAAATCTCTTTCCACTTCGCTTTCACTCCCCGACAGGAAACTGCCATCAAAAGTTTGAAAACTCTGGGAGAATATGACGCGAGTGTGCGCAGGCATGTGTTTGTGCACAGCTTTGTGTCTGTGCTGGAGAGAGAGGGGAGCGCAGGGAGAACACAGAGAGAGAGAGAGAGAGAGAGAGAGAGAGAGAGAGAGAGAGCAGACAAAGCCTTGATATCATGCCTGAGGAGGCAAGTCGGAAGAATGAGAGCTGCCTTGACAGCACGTATGTGAGCGCGTGTCCACGTGTACGCATGTGAGATCTCTTTGTACATTTGCTACCATTGAAAAACACTGTATGTCTTTGTCTGTGTACAGTGCATACGCTTGACTGTTTGTGGATGGCATATCTCATTAATGAAAACTCCAGCACAATCTGAAGCGAGAGGAGGAAACACAGTCATGAGTCAAACAAGACGTGAAGACGGAGAAGAGAAAAGATGAAACAGAGGAGGAAGATGGACGCAAAAAGGGGGGAGGGGGCGGAATTTTGATTGAATCAGGTGAAGTCAGAGAAACACAAGAGTGGTGTGGGAGGGCAGCGAGCGGCAGCCAGCAGCTCAAAAAGCAGTGGGAAATATGTGGATTAAAGGAGACGGAAAAATAAGTTGGAGGGCCGGGGCGAAGACCATGTTAGTGAGGAGACCGAGCAAGACAGAGAAGACAGAGACAGGGAGAGACAACGCAGCGAGAGGGAAGGCTGTAAGCACGACTGACAGAAAGAAGGTAGGAGAGGAGAGGAGATAAGAGAGCTGAGGAGGAGGAGGAGGACAACACACAGGCGAGGCTGGAGAGAGGAAAACAGCAAGACGGAGACGAAGTGTTTCCAGAGAGTTGTGGCTGCAACTCGTGCAAAAAAAACTGAAGTTATGAGGGAGAGAAATATATGGACGTGTGTTAAAACTGCACACACAGACACATTCCTTAGCCCCTTACCTGGGCCATCGCAACTAACTGCACTAATTGTGTAGTAATATGACACGTGGAAATGTCAACAATGGCAGAGCCTTTTGAGGAGGGTAGGTAAGAAACTGCCGGCAGCTATAATGCTGCTTCGCCCGAGCAACGGCACAAACAACCGCCTACATCGTGGACAACCGGCCAAAATGTCACTTTCCCAAAATATCCTCACTCTGTAGAATCTATGCTCAAAATAGAACTCACAAAGATAAACACACACACACACACACACATATGTGATAATATATGGATGTGTAAAGCTGATAGACTCTCGTGAGTTCTTTCAAACAAACAGCAGAGTC
Organism: Pleuronectes platessa; assembly: GCF_947347685.1. Classification (NCBI taxonomy): domain Eukaryota; kingdom Metazoa; phylum Chordata; class Actinopteri; order Pleuronectiformes; family Pleuronectidae; genus Pleuronectes; species Pleuronectes platessa. The sequence continues at coordinate 18,719,338 of NC_070641.1, forward strand.
TGAGTCCACTTGTCTCCATTCTTCCTTCGCACCTCTTCTCCAACCTCGGCGCTCGGAGGAAGCCAGGCAGCTCCCTAATTACCTCATTTGCATAAACAGGCACATTGTGAGCAAGCGGGAGGGGGTGGGCTGTGGTTAGTGGAGGTGAGGGGGGGGGGGGGGTTCAGAGCTTCACCTGGAGAAAAGAGGAAGGGGGGGGTAAGGTGGAGCGGTGTCATTTTAGAAATGGAACAGAAGTGGAAACAAAAAATTTCGATGCTTGACGGCAAGAAAATCGTCCAAAAGTTGTCTTCCTCCTCTACGCGGAGGATATTCTTCTCTCTCTTCATCCCGTCTCCTCTCTCCATCCTCCTCCTCTTCTTCTTCCCTTTTTAGACTTGGCTGTATGCGGCTCGTTCTTTGCTCCCTCCCTCCCGCTCTCTTTTTTGCTCCTTACTGTATGTCGCTCGATGCCAACAGCCATTATTCTCCTCCTCTCCCACGTTGTGTCCCTCACTTCCCTCCTCCACTTTCAGCACTGTCTTCACCATTATTTCCCACCCATCTCTCACAATCCTCCCCTCTCTCTCTCTCTCTCTCTCTCTCCCTCTTTTTCCTCGTCTCCTCTTTCTCTCTCCACAGAGTGATGTGTCAGGTCTTTTCATCCTTAGCAGAGTGAAATGAGATTTGAATATGGCTCTTGGAGCATTTGTGGCTTGCCTGTACCCCCCCACCCGCTACCACACCCACACACACACACATAAAGAGAAGGCCCCTCGTAAAGATAAAGGATGGTGACTCGACTCGAGTGCACGCTCACATGTCAACGGAGGGGGGAGCAGGAGCGGGAATAGATGATGGTGGGAAGCTGGAGGAGACGGGAAGCATGGGAAGGTGAAGAGAGGACAGGGAAGGAGGGAGATGTGTGGAGTAGATGAAAAGCAGAACGGGCTGCTGTAGAATATAAATGAATATACCGCGGCTATAGAGAAGGGATCAGCAAGTGAAATGGGTGAATATGAAACACAGACAGGGATCAAGTGGAGACGAACAATGGACCGAATGGAGGGACGTTCATTAAAATGCACTAACCTTTGCCTTTTGAATGGAAACGCTTAGCTGAGAGAGCGACAGAGGGAAAGACTGAGAAGAGAGAGGAACTGAGCCGAGCAATAAAATGACCCTGAAGTGCCAAGTGCCGGCCTCTGCTCCAGAGAAGGGGGGGAATACGAAAGCTTGATCAAGTGTGTGTGTGTGTGTGTGTGTGTGTGTGTGTGTGAAAGGTAACATATCCTATAGAAACGCACACAAATCCGCGACATGTGTTTTGTCAACGCAGAATGTGACAGATGACGTGTCACATATTCATTTCTAATATTAACCTCCACCCAGGTTGGACCTTGTAATTACAAAATCATTGTGGCTCAGAAGGTCGAGGCAGAAGGTTGATGGATTGATCCCCCGGCTCCACCAGTCGGCATTCTGAGGTGTCCTTGGGCAAGATACCAAAGCCCGGGGGAGAGTGGACGCCCTCCATACAGAGGCTGGAGTCCTCCTGCAGTGGCCGCGGGTTGTGTTTCGACCCGGACCTTTGCTTTGTGTGTCCCCCCCCCCCGTTCCCTCTCCCCATCTCATGCATATACTTTGCTATCGATACAGGCGAAATGCGGAGTTGATACCACAAATCACGGCATATAGAAGCGCTGGACGTGAATTGGTGAATGCAACTTGTACTGTAAAACGCTTGGAGTGGTCAATACTGGAATAATTAATTATATATACAGGTCAATAACCAGTGCACACATCAATGATTTAAGATCTCTGCAGTAGTGTGTAATGTTGTTAGCTTTGACATTAAGGCAAAGCAACACTTTAAAAAATGACCCTATCAACAAAGTTGCTTTCCCAGCAAGTCCATTGTCAAATTGAACGGCCACACAGTGTCTACACAGTCGCTGCGTGGTTTCCAAGCAGTCTTGCAGGGAAATGAAAAAAGAGATGAAGTGAAAAGCAAGAGGTAGAAAGGAAGGAAGTGAGATGGACCCAAAGAAAAACAGAATGACAATGGAACAGAGGTTGCCCATCACTTCTCTTCTGCCTCTACCCTTCTGTTATTACTTTGTTATACTGTGCACGTTGTCAGCTGCTGTAGCAGGAGATGAAGCAGAATGAAGTGTTTCTAACACACGGTGATATCTTGGACCCACATCAGCTCCTCACAGACACTCTCACTTGGAAACCCATTCAACAAAAGCCTAAACTAAAAAGAGACTGAATCGGTGTGAGGAGTTGATTCATTTACAAAGCAATAACATGTAAATCTTTAATTGCATTAGTCACATTTCACTGCATATTACTCGGGGCACCATGTCCCGCCATTTACAGCTCCCTGGATTCCACTAAAAGCATTTTAGGACTTGGTTGCCCAGCACTTAACCTGTTAAATTTGACTCAACCACATGAGTTGGCTGTAAATGTATAGGAAGTGCATCCACCTCATTAAAAATGCAGTATGAAAAATGTAAGTATGGAAAAGGCTTTTTATTGTGACTGTGGCCCTGATTTCTGGTTGGATTCTGTAACCTGCAGGTTAAAGTTTATCTATCTTAAGGTCTCATGAATGTTCGACTACAAGACGTCACAGTTATTATTCTCTTATCTGTACATTTTCAACACTAACAATCACTCTTTTCAATCGTCCTCCAAAAACACACAAGCAGCTAGGAACCAAAGTCAGGGAAATGCAAGTAAGAAACCTAAATACACAAAACTGATATATATATATATAGATATATATAAAATGATTTAAAACTAACTTTGTTCGCAATAATTAAGGTCACATTACTATTAATACCAAAACTCCATATGCCACTTTAAAAAGACCATTGTAAAATGGTCAGTGTTTGATGAATCGTGTCGCTTATTCATTATATGGTTTTGCAAATTAATATTAATGTGCATTAGTAGCCAAATTACTGAATGACTTAGAAATTAATATCATTTTACTTTAACTGCTTCTAAGGAGCTTTAATCAGTCACATTGAACTTTAAATCTGTATTATAATATATTTTGAACACTGTGTAGTTTCTATGACACTTTTCAGTAATGGTGTACTTCACATGAACTTGAGATGGGACAGAAGTTAATTGGCGCATGTGACACATGATATTTGTCAATGAACACAGTGACACTGTTTTTTATGCGCCCACAGTTTGAACACAGTGTTCTCATATTTCATATCAACATGTTCGGGCACGCCACTCACAGCACATTCTCTTTCAATGGTCCACAGCAATTATTTTGCACTAAGCTCTTGAATTACGCCTGAACACCATTTTTCTTTTGAAAATCTGTGTCATTCTCGCGGCAATGAACGACTTTTTCTTGTGTTTATCACAAAAACTGAGATGTTTTTCCATAAAATATGAATGTGTGATTCAAAATGTAATTAATTATGTTTAATCACAGACAGTGTGATTAATCACAATTCAAAACAATTTGACAGCAGTAGATGAATTATGTGACTCAAAATGTTAAGCATGAGTAATTGCTCATCAGAGAATCAGAGCACAACACCCAGCGCACTGACAACACGACTGCAGAGATACTTTCTAAGGCATAAACAGACTCTGCATCAGCGCTGGGTTTGGGTGCATATTGAAATGCAATTTTTTTTGCATATACAGCAGCAGTGAGCGCGTTTGTGTGTCTGTGAACAGGTGAGAAGGTTTGTGTGGTGCACTAAAGGCAAATCAGAGCTCTGCTGAGAGGAATCTAACCATGGTGTGTTAAATAATGAATCATCTTGGTTACTCCAATGTTTCTCCCTCCAGATCGGGCTCAAGAAGCTAGGATATGTGAAAGGACTCGATAGGTTTGACTGTGTTAATCACCAAGTCAGCAAAAACATTCCAATCTTATCCAACAGCAGGTCCACTGCTCCTGACACTTGGCGAAAATGTATCGGTCCATCGCATCTATCCATTTTCTCTTATGTGAGATCGAATCGCGGCATCTAAAGGGGATTTTCCAGACATCCCTCTCAGTCACGCTTCCCAGCTCCTGATGGGAGATCCTGAGGCGTTTCCAGGCCAGATGGGATATTTAGTCCCTCCAGACAGTTGTGGGTCGACCCCTGGGTCTCCTCAAGATGACTGTGCCTCAACTGGCCCCAGTATGTCGACACATGAGGAGCAGCAGCTCTACTCCAAACCTCCTCCAGATGTCCTTACTCCTCATCCCATCTCTGAGGCTGAGCCCAGTCGCCTGCTTGTGTTTGCGGTCTTGTGTCTCTTTGGTCACAACCCAGAGCTCATGACCACAGATGAGGTAAATAAATGTATTCAAATCTATGTAACGTAAAAATATAAGATAAACCTTTAACTTTAACAAAACGGACAAATCCATCTTCTACCTATAAATGTGTCTCTGCCACTGAGGGAATGTTCTGGTTTTGCTTGGCTGGACTTTAATTTGAGTTGACGTATCTGCCTTCGGTGTCGAGGTTATATTGGTGTTAATGTGGTGAGCAGGTGGGACACAAGAGTCCTGGGGGCAACCAATTGACTTATGCTCCCATCTGCCCCCCCAATCCCCAATGTGAATTTTAAACCATGATACTCACATGCACTAAATGATTCACATTCCTCTCAAACCAACACATGGTTTTCCTTTCCCTTCATTCAGCTCTTACTGATCTCTGCCTCTGACCTCATTTCACTCTGTTTCTCTCCTTCTCTGATCTTTTAAAGTCTTCTTCATCTTTTCCTGCTCTCCAGTTAGGAATCTACTGAATAGAAAATTTCCTGGAATCAGTTCTGTGTGTGTATCGTACTCAGCTCCAGTCTTAAAAACGTCCAGGCTCATTACTCAGCCTATTAATCATGATGAATACCTTTAATAGTCGTCGCTTTATGAAGTAATAATCTTTACACCTCCTCGTTCTGATGGTTTCTAATGGACTCACAAAACAAAGTAGTTCTATTTGAGTGTCACTCTATACTGAATCCTAAGTGCGTTTCCACACCTGAAAGTCCGGACCAAGGGCCAAACCAAGGTCCATGTCTTTGCTCCATTGTTGTCATTTGTTCCAGTTTATTTTGTTTTCACGTTGTGATTTAATAAAACGTTTGTATGACATACGTATGTTCTGTCTTCCTCCCCTGAATGGGCTGCGGCTAACTATACTTGACATTGATTGGCTTGTAGACAGGTGAGCATCTGACGTCAGGGTGTTGTCACCTCAGCATGTAAGTAGTCTTTGCATTTGAATCAAAATAATAAATGACAGTTTTCATTTTGGAAATTCAGTTTTTTTGTATTATAACCAGCATCAACGACTTCAGGAGCAGGACTCAACACTAGGTTGAATGTGTTTGGTCCATTGGTCCTGACCCTGGTCCACGGCACCTTTCACACCAGCTAGTTTGGTTTGAACTGAAATGAAAAGTGGGACAGACAGGACCAAACAAAGCAGGTGTGGAAGTGGACACTTTCAACAACCATTCAACGAGGGTTTTCTAGATTACATAATGGTATCACTTCTCAATCAGGTATTTATCAATAGCTGAATGTAACTAGAATTCAATTTGGGATCCCTCTGTCTCGCCATGCAGGTTTTGACAATGATGAACAAAATATCTTCATCTCTGCCCGCGGATGAAGCGTTGCATTAACTTGCTAATGAGCGAAAGCCGATAAATCAGCTAAAATGCTAATCCCGCTAAATCCACAGTGTTGTTTCCTCTTCCAGGCTCTCGTGTAGGTGGGCAGCAGGAGGTTCAGGCCTTCCAGGGAGCGACTGAGAGTCAAACTGAGGTAAAGGGAAGAAAGAGAGAACGACTGAAGAGAGATGCAGATGAGGGATCCCAAGGACTCACGAGAGAGCGCGATCAAAGACAGCGTGCCACATCATGGAGTTGAGGAATACTCCAGACGAAAGGAGAAAGCACTGAAGGAGCGTGGAGGGTGCACGTCTCCAGACACAGAGAGAGGACGTTGGAGACTTCAAAAGATAAAAGCTGATAAATCTATTCAATTTATGGCCATGACACTTGCACTGTGAGCCGAACCCCTCACACTGCCCATTACTGTCCCTCAGCTTTTGATTTAAACCGACTTTATGTGTAGTACCAGATTAGGAGTCCATTTATTAGCTCTTATGAGGTTCATACAATGAAGAAAGGCATCCATGCTTACATCAACTCTGTAAAGGAGTTTGTGTTATTTGATTACTCGGTTGCATTGCTCGGTTGTTAGTCATTTAGTATCCCTCCATCTTTAATTTGGATTACAAATTCCAGATAGTCGTGAATCGTAATTGCAAAGCGTCCCCTCCAGGAGCACAAGGAATATTTTAATAGTCGAGACCCTTATTTCTTTGTCTACAGGGCAATTTATGGTGTTATTATTACGTTTAAACTATGAATTTCATCCGTTCCCTCGAACACCTCATAATGGCACCTAACTTTTACTAAGCCTTGATACAAGTCACGCTCTTTCATGCTCAGGTGCTCATTTAGATGAATCATCCTTGTCCCACTTGCTCTGTGTGTGTCTGTTTGTGTGTGTGTGTGTGTGTGTTACATAACTTCAGTAACAGAGAGGATGCTGTGGATATTCAAATAGCAGGAATCAAAGTGAGATTCTCAGTGAGTCTCTGCAGTGTCAATGAGCCAAACACAATAATTATTATTATTCAAGCTGATGGCGGATCAGTCGGCCGAGAGACGAAGTGCAGTTCTGTGTGAGACACAAAAAATAAAACCACTAGCCACTGCTTCACTGCGTGTAAAATATAGTATCGAAGCTAAATCCTAGATTATTTTTGTTTTATTTAATTTAAGATAAGGCAATTCTTATTATCACAGAAGTCATAAGCCTAATACTCAGAACTATGGGGAAGGAAAAACAAATGCAATATTTTGCTATACTTTTCCCTGCACGTTCGAATGCATGTTCAAATTCTGAATAAAAACTGACGACTTAACTTATGACTTAGATGATCTGTGTTTTATTTTGTCAGTTGTATCGCCGGTGTTATACTGTTGTTTACTTTTTTATTCCTATTCCATTCATTTCTGAAAGTGCCCTGTCGCTTCCAGCTCAGCTCGTCCAATGGGATGATTCAAAATTCAAACTCCAGGTGCCAAGAGGAGAGGAGAACAGAGAGAGGCCGAGCGAGTGACAGGAACAACGAGGGGAGAACTAGAAAGGAGAGTTTAAAGAAGTCAAGGAAATGACAGACAGAGGGAAAGTTAGAAAGAGGGAGGGAGGGAGACGATCTCAGAGAAATAAAAGAGAGAGAGAGAAAGGCTGAGACACTGTGACGGCGGGCAGAGAGGCTGTTCCACCCTGTCAGGCATCAGCTCCCTCAGGAGTGGTTAAATGCATTAGGGCTGTCCACCGGGAAGCAGTAAAGTGATTAGCCGTGCATCAGCTTCAGGACGGAAACTAGTCAAGATTCAGGGCACACAGACGCACACAGACGCACACAGACGCACACAGACACACACGTGGTTGTGCTAATTAGACTGAATTAGTGAATAAACTGATAACAAAGCTTTTCACATCGCAGACAATTAGGAATTGATGTACAGTAAGAGACACATTGAAATTAGTTCTAAATACTACGAGATTGTGTTATGACAGCCACCTAATAGTTTGAGCTACATGGTTATTAGCACTAGAAGATGAATTTAAGGCTAAGTAGTAGGAAACGTGGCATTCAGGCAGTGTGGCTGGTTTAGTTCTCATTACAGCTTTGAAAGAAAAAGCAGAACAGCCAAGGAAAGGTTGCACGTAAATAGTTGGGAGTCATGAGTCAGCATAATCTGTCAATTATGGCATTTTAACAAATTAAAACCAAATTTACCAAAAGAACTAAAATGTGCTCGATGTATACTTACACTTTAAAGCTTCAGCACTGTCCCATTAAATAATATGGAAGAGGTGAGTTTTTTTTACTTACAGCCAGCCACCAGGTGGCGATCAAGGTCAATTCCAATTCACTTATGTAATTTCGTCCATCTTTCTATACAGTCAATGATCTGTGCTCAAATGTAGCTTCAATCTGCTCAACCTTGTTCAACCAAGAACTGGGATTTATCCAAAAGTGAGTAAAGCAAAGACGGGAGTAAAGAGTTGAGAGCTGTCAGCATCAGAACCACATCATCATATGTCATTTGTTATCGATCATCTCCGTATTGGTATCAGCCAGCGCTCAGTTCCCATGGTGGTCTGTGGAACCTGGGCTCTGCTGGCCCTGTTAGTAATCCATGGACGGCTGTCGGCAAAACAGCCTCCGAAATTCAATTACCCCGGACTAGGCTGTTGAGCAATGACCTTAGATAAATGTCAAACTAAATGTATGCAGTTTAATTTTACATAATATTGAAATCTCCCACAAGACCAAATTCATCATGACTTGTCAAAGAGCCAATGCTACCTAAGTGGACTGAGGCTGCACGCTGAGATGACTGATGTCGTGTCTTCGGACTGAATCACATTCAGTGACCGCTAGTTTATGAACGTACTCTATCACAATCTGAAAATAATCCCTAAATTGAAATATATTCAATATTTTCCTAATGAAGGTTTGGAATTAAAAACCTAAGCGCGAGAAGAGATCCTCACATTAGATCCCTAACAAGGTGTTGTGACTGGAGTGCTACAGACACACGATAGAGTGCATCTCAGTTGGAGTTTCTAAAACAGCTTTGGCGAGTTGATGCTTTGGCCTGAAGCCGAGCTCTGAAACCCGGAGCCATCGACTCCTGTCAACCACCAAATGCTGCCAGTGCCAGTGCCGGCTGCAGCGCCTGCTCCACTGATTAATTACTGGAGGTGTGGGGGCCCTTTCCAACGGCCCCCACGTCCCAGTAGATCTGACCAGATAGGCAGCCACGTGTGACGGGGGGGGGATATGTGTCTATACACGTCAAAAGAAATTCTGCAAATGCACACACACTCACACTTAATCCAGCACGAGCGTGTCAAATCATCCACAAAGAGCAGGGCTGGAACCCCCTGTGAAGTCCCCCAGAGGCACCGATTAGAACCCTATATGTCACGCAGCTCTTTGACATATGAGCCATCACCGTGGCTGCATCACATGCAAAGGAAGCAGTGACGCCCGGTGACACATGCACTGCACACACGTACACAACACGGCAAAAGTGTGTCTTCTCCCCCCCCCGTGTATTAAATCTGACAAGTGGTTTCAATTTAACGTTACGCTTGCATAACGCGTGTTTGTACGTTCCTGTGGTGTCGTCCACGTGTGATCAGTTCATTCAGACGAGGCTTTGATTCGTGTGTTTACATCAGAGCACTCGCCGCCTCCAGCACCTGGTTAGCTTGTGCCCTATATTACAAACGGGTAAAGGAGACGTGGCACATGCAAAGAACACCGTGTACAAACGCACAAACAAAACAGGCAGACACCCGTTGCACCACAATGAGCAGACATCATCAAAGGGAAGGTTCACCTGCTGATCTTCAAAGGTCTCCCCCTCATTTCAATGAACCAACCCCCCCCCCTCCCCCCACACCCCCCACACACACCCCTCTGATTTCACCTGTCGTTCCTGATGCTTCTCTCTTTCCCCTGTCTCACAATCAATCCGAATCTCTTTTTTTGTCTTTGTCTTTCGCATGCCACTCGAGTTTGATTGCTTTCTTGCATCTGGTGTAGGTTTGATGTTCAACACGCGGAAAACCTGATGTTGCTTATTCAGATACAATGAGAATCAATGATATTACCTTTTCCCAGCCTCTCTGTGCTTGTGGTTTAAAGTTAAAGAAACCTTCCTGCTTCCTGCACCGTACTTTCCTGCTGTCTCTGTCACTCTCCTCTGTGGCCTGTTATTTTCCCCCGGCTCACTCGTCCATGCAGTGCTTTAAAATAAAAACTAAAAAACTGAAAAATTGAATTGAACATGGGCTTTGGATGTTAGCATGTTGAAGATGGACTCTTTTATTTGAAATAGGCATGATTCAAATTATGTTATTTTTAAGGTTTCTTTATTCGAATTAACCTTCAGCGTTTTCGATCTTCACTCGGTTTTAGTGTTTCGGTTCATTGTCACTGCTCTGACAGCATCAACAGGAGCAGGAGGCTAGTTTTAGACAAAGAGCCCAAAAAACAGACAAACTGAGTAGTCTTACCTTTTGCTAAATTAATCTGTTGCTTTCACGTGGGATTTTAAGGAGTTTTATGACTTTAGTGAAGATTTTAAGTATTTAGCAATAAGCATTCAGACGGACAAACTTTTAGACAGTCCGACTTGTTGCTAAGTAAATTTGTCGCTTTTCAGTGGGATTTCAAGCTAATTTAAGTTTTTCTTTCTTAAGATTTGAAGCTAGTATCATTAAGCATTTTTACAGACTTACTTTTAACTTTTTAGACAGTCCTACCTGTCAAAATGTACATATGTTGTTTCAAGTGGGATTTTGAGCAATTTTGCGACTTTTACTGATGATTTAGAACTTTAACATTCATAATTTTTGCTAAATAACTTTTCCTGTGATGGCCGGGTGTGGATCTGAGTTGTGTTACCGTCTCTACACTGAAGCAAAGCATGGCCTCAGACAGACATAGTGCAGTTACCCACTGTCTTCACCACAAACTGGAGACAAGAAGCTGCTCCAGCTCAGACTGAAGATCCAGACTCCTCACGGGAGCAAAGACCAACTCAGAGCCCACGTCCACTCCCTGTCACAGGGTGTGGAGGCTCCATGAGTTCAACCCGTTCAACCCCACCTCAACCACACAGGTCTGGTTACAGCCAGGAGTCTCCTTCTTCTTCTTCTCCCGTTGTACCCATGTGTCCAGCGCCTAACTCCCCCTATTGGCTTCCTCTAGTACTAACACTTTCAATACTTCCTCAAAGCCAACAGCTCTGAAACTATATATTGAAACAGGGATTTCATGTAGAAAGAATCAAAACTTGAATGTGATCGCGATACCTTCTAAACCTTCTACATAAGAATGAACTACATAAGGCTTTTTTAAATGTCCAGGCTGCAAAGAAATATGCTAAAGAAGATTTGTAATCGTGCATCAAAGTTTTAAAATAACCTCCCACTGCAGATAGAAATGCATCCTCCGTCGTAACCTTAAAAAAAGAAAAAACTGCTGGAACAGATTTTGCTTTTAATTAATGCAAATATCAATTTTCTTGATGAAAATCTTGATATTGCTTTCACCCTATTAAAGATTTTATCTTTTCAACATCTTTTATTATTTGTATCTGTTCTTTCATCTTTTATCTTATGAATTGACAAGTGACGTATAATAAAGTTTGATATTATTTATTTATATTGAAAATAAGGGCCCTGTAACCTACAGAACGGACTAAATGCACATCACCACCTCTGATTTTGCTGTAGTGGGACAAAGCTAAGGCCTACACACAGATTTCAATCACCTCAGTAACAGTGTACTTCAAGTTTGACTCATTTTCTACTCCCCCGTTTCCATTTTTCCCGACCTCTCTGAACGCGCGTGTGTGTGTGTGTGTGTGTGTGTGTGCGTGTGCTCCAACTGAAGTTTCCCCCTCTCTTCCTGTCACACCCCCCCCTCACCTCCTCTGCAGTTCTCCCTAACAAGCGGCGCAGACTAAAAGGCAAAGAACCAGTCACAAATCATCCTGTTTTCTGTGAAGCGAAGGGGGCTAAAAATACTAATGTCTCTCTGCTCCTCCTCATTACTGTCTGGGTGTCTTGATACAAGCACACACACACGCACACACACACACACACACACACACACACATACACACACACACACACACACACGCACACACACACGCAGGTTGAGCAGCAGAACCTTGGTCCTGACCTTTGTCTTAAGAGTAAACGTTTTCATGAAGAGACAAGGCTGTGTCTGTATTTCTGTGAGATTACTTTGGGCACTTTCATTAATTATGCGAATACACATTCTTTTTGGAAGGAAGTACATTTTTCCACACTTATTCACTGCAAACAAAAGCATCACTCAAACACTGCATCATTGTAGTTAAGGCTGTTCTGCAACTGACCTCGGACGGACTGACTCACACAGCTCTGGGTCAACAGAATCTTGTTCCGGTCCTCTGCCTCCGCAGATGAGGCTCTCTTATCCCCAGTGGGACCTCAGACGTCTTCACTGACAACCTATGTGTCTGGAACTGAAGCCATGGTCGATCTCCAGCTCCTCTAACAGACGGTGGAACTCTCCTCTCTCTCTCTCTCTCTCTCTCTCTCTCTCTCTCTCTCTCTCTGATGTGACGTTCATCATCACTGGATGCATATAAAAGCTATCATTATTGCTGAATGATGACTTGGTGTGGATGAATTCCAATATTGAAAAAAATGATTGCAACTGTCACAACTTTGCATCAAATGTGTGAAGGAATTTTTTTTCATTTTCGTGGCATTTATTCATCACGTCTGTGGTGTAAAGGCCCTGAAGGCCCGAGTCAAAACACATTAACACCTCCTCGTCACCACACGCACCCACACACACACACACACACACACACACACGCACGCACACGTCGCTGGAAGTCAAAGGCTGCCTCGATCGAGACCTGTTTGTGTGTGAGAGCCTTGGTTGATCTTAGGTGCATTCTGGGACATTACTTATGTTTAATCATGTCTGTGTCCACCATGTCCAGCATTGCCTGGTAGAGAAGATCCCTCAAGGGGGGGATGACTTTTATAAGTGAGTGTGCATACCTGTGTGTTTCTGTATTTATCGTCCTTGCAATTTTCAATTTGTGTCAGTCTGGGATAGACTCTGATCTGTTTGGCTGCTGACCACTGCTTTTTTTGGAATAAAGAAAAATCCAAACACACTAAACTTGAACATGATCCAAAAGCAACTCCACGTGTAGACCACCCCCCCCCCCCTTGTATATTTGTATGTCCTCGAACGACCTTGTATATAGCCTCCCACCTCTGTAAGTCAAGTGCCAGTGTGTTTGTGTGTCTGTGTGTGTGTGTGTGTGTGTGTGTGTGTGTGTGTGTGTGTGTGTGTGTGTAGGCGGAGTGATGCCCCAGGATGCCCGCTGCCTCTCCAGGGATGAGAGGTGTCGTCAAAAATAGAGAGCTTTCATGGTCTAGTTCCCGGCTCGCGTCTGCATCCACAGCAGATTAAACCGCTGTCGCTAATTGCTTGCTCCAGTTCTTACTATTAAGAAAAGTTTAGAAACATTACATGACGCTTTCTTCACTACTGGGACACTGCCTGTTATTTGGAACATCCATCAATTCATCCATCCAGTCCATTCCAAGGTGTTTCCTTTGTATTTTTTAAGTGGTCCGGGTTTTTCCTCTGTTAATGTGTGTGTGTGTGTGTGTGTGTGTGTGTGTGTGTGTGTGTGTGTACGTGTGTGTGTGTGTGTGTGTGTGTAAGCCAGATGGTCTCTGGTCACAGTCCCGGTGGAATGTGAACTCTACAGATGTTGCCAGTGAGGTGTCTGCACCTTGTGTTCATTTTTCCACAGTTTTCCTCAAGACATCAAACATTATGTGAAAATGATTGTCCCTGATGAACTTTATGGCCCGAAAAACGATCAAACACTTATTTTCTCACTTGCACCCAGTTGTATCCATCCCAATAGAGGAGGTTAAATCAAACTGTGCACCAGCAGATGGAGTAACGTCTGTCTGTATTTCAATTCTCTCAACAACCACTCATCCAATCAACTCTACACTTGCCGGGTGCATTGATATGGACCTGAGAAGTGTTTTGGATGAGTGAGTCATTACAAGACTTTAAACGTCATGATTCCAGACCTGTGTGTTGCATGAGGGGAAGAAAGAGGTGGTGTTTAGTTTTCCTCTGCATAGTTGCTCAGTCATGATCAGAGCTGTCGGGTTTCTCTCCACAATTTTCTATGGTCTTGACCTTACCCCGTTAAGTGCCCTGAGATAATGTAAGCTTCAATTTGGTGCCATATAAATGAATCAAGCATATCTAATTTATTGCCGCAATTCTTTTCCTAATCAACCACAGTAATTTGACCTAAATGCCTCCGTGGATTCAGGTGCGAGCAGAGCTTTTATCACTGGAGAAAGCCGAGGGGTGAGATGTCAGCTCCAATCAGTGTCACTCAGAGAGCAGCGTGTGGATTTTGATGTGTTTCCTCCTCAGTCTGGCCTCATACCTCAGGGTGCGCTCCCACATGCAGACGTCTTCGACACGCTCACCTCCATGCAGCCCACCCGCCCCTGAGCTGAGCACTTAATATGCGGCTCGACTCGACTGCTTCACCGAGACCTTTCCTCTTCCCCTCCGTCTCGTCCTGGCATTACCAGGGGCCGACTTAATAGAATTCATAAAACAAAGAAGGGATTGATTGGTAAATGAGGCGTGTGAGGGGGGCCAGCGTAGAAATTAATTATTAGAGCAGCACAGTCCCGACTTGTGATCAACAAGCGTGGACCTGTGGAGCCTTCTCCCTCTCTCTCTATGTGTGTGTGTGTGTGTGTGTGTTTGTATGTGTGTGTGTGTGTGTGTGTGTGTGTGTGTATGTGTGTGTGTGTATGTGTGTGTGTGTGTGTGTTCGTGTGTGTTTTCCAATTAAACGCAAGGAAATTGAGAGACTTGGCCTGTAGGAATCTAATTACCAGAATCCTTGGGAGGAAAGAGGACAGAGTGCCTTCAATGTGTCAGCACTTATTGCATTGAGTGAGTGTGTGTGTGTGTGTGTGTGTGTGTGTGTGTGTGTGTGTGTGTGTGTGTGTGTGTGTGTGTGTGTGCAGAGGCGATGATATATGTTTATGTATTTGTGCAGGTGTGAGTGTGTATAAATTCCTAAAAATAATTTCTGCATCGTTGATTGTGTATTTTATTAGTGTTGCATTTGGTGCAGTTGTGTGTTTCATTGCATACGGTGTATTCAAGCCAATCTCAGCCTCTGTAACATGTGCGAGCAAGTGTATGGCTGTTTGTCTATGTGTTTCATTTGATGTGTTGTGAATTCTCTGTTTAGTCACGTGTGCGTTTATGCGCTGTAGGTTTATGAGCGGCCAGGGGTAATGAATCAGGGAGGGGCTCAAAGGAGCCGCAGCGTCATCACCATCAACAACCACAATGGCTCCATACATCTGTCAGCCCCCGCCCTGGTCCTTACAAAACACAGCTGGCATAAAACAGAGAGATCAGACAGGTGAGAGAAGGAGACAGGAAGCCATAGAGGGAGAGATGAGAGGGCAATGGAGGAGGTGGACGCTCAATTCAGACCTGTGACGTCACATCACGGACATGAAAGCTGTTTAATGTTTCATCCAACAGTTGTTGAGCCATTTCAAACTACAAATTTGAATCTCATGAAAAGCATAGAAGGACGACACGTCTCCACCTCCTCCCAGAAAACAGATATTAAGACAGAATATACCCGGGTGCTAGCAAAAGATATTTAAAAGGTACTTTTCAGTTTGGCCCATCCAATAACATGGAGGAGGTGAGATGTATGACCTACACTGCGTCGAAACAGTCACAGCAGTCAGGTCGTAAATCTTTATACACAGGTGAGAAAAAGTCCGGATCTGAGGACAATCTGTGTATTTCTGCCAAGTGGTGAACTGACCCAGTGACAAACCTGCGTACTGGTACTGGTCAGCGTTTGTTCAGATCCTCTTCTTCACAGCTTACTTAGCTAAATCCTCAGTGCTGTATAAAGGCCTCGTGAATTATTTCTTCTGGTAATAGTATCCCAATAAAAACTTTTTATTTTCATTTTTTCTCCATAGCCAGACACAAAAAGCTGAGGAAGCCAAACGGAAAATAAAACAGAGGAGGTCAAACAAAGTCTCATGTTTCAGGTGCCCTTTTATATTCATTAAAAGGTCACTGGAAATAATAGATTATAGTCATTTTAACTTAAAGATACAACTGTCCTGTCTTTCTAGATCAAATATAACACCTGTCATCAGGATTTTATTACTGATCAAAAACCCAAATCATAAGCTGCTCCCTTCTCTTACTCCCATTTCATCACTTAACTCCAGACCATGACTCAGTGTCTCTTATCTGCACCGTCACTTAACTAATACAACATTACATCATTTTTTCTACACACACGCGTTCACACACTCAACATGTCACGTTGTTCGACCACAGCGATTACTCACGCTCCGTTTTTCCTAAACTTCACATGGGCTCGACCCGCGACTGATGTATTGACACTTGAGAAGAGGGAGCAGGATTCAGACTCCACAGGAGGAATCACATTGTTCCCCAAGTGACCAGGCTCCGTGTGTGATTGGACAAGTTGTTAATCACGGAACACGTTGCTCTGTGATTGGTGGGAAGTTGGAAATAACTTGAATATAGGCAATATACCAAAAACAACTACCATGGGGATATTTCTATTGGTCTGAAATGAATGACACCAAAACACTGTTTGTCACTCAGATTGAATGAGTGTAAGTCTGTCTGTGGGGTAATTCTCTCTCTCTCTCTATCAGAAACACACACACAGACACACACACACACACACACACGGAGAGTCCATGATCAATCAAATTTATCAACAAATAGCCAGTGAGTGGGAGCTGACATTTACAGCCCTGCAGCTCTCAGATTTATTTGTGTGTGAGTGTGTGTTTGTGTGTGTTTGTGTGTGTGTGTGTGTGTGTGTGCAATGACTAGAAAAACAATATTTGTAGCGATAACTAAATGACGCTGTTGAAGAAAACGTCTATGGTTCAACGAAGCTACTGTTTTGAAAGTGCTGTGACCTTGAAGGTGCTCAAGAGATTACGTGAATGAAGAAAGTCGTACGTGGCCACCACCTCTTCTGTTATGTGAAAGATGAGAGGAGAACGGAGGTGGATGAGTTTAACGGCTCGACTGAAGAGGAGGGGAGGAGGAGGGGAGGAGGAGGGGGGAGGGAGCCATGTGGAGCAAAGGGAGAGAGAGTAAGAGTTTCCAGCCTAAAGCGAGTTTGTTTTGTGCTCACCTCGTCTTAGATACATTTCTCATCTACACACACACACACACACACACACACACACACACACACACACCCTCTGGCATTAGTCGACGTTAATCCATTTAATTTACAACCAACTAATAGAAAACATTAGCCAGCGAGAATAGAGTGTGTGTGTGTATACCGCCCTGCGTGTGTGTATTTGTGTGTTTACAGCTTGACTGATCACCTAACAAAGATCAAATCTGATTTTCATTTCACTGCAGAATGCGCTGCCGGATTCATCAATTCAGTCACCGCGGTTGACAAAAGATCAATGTGGAGTCTGATCAGAAATATACACGCTGGTTTCAATCAATTATTTATTCTGTGAATAGAAAACAGAGATATCGCTGGCATTTAAACCGCCACAGATTTGTCGGGGTTTCAAGTTTGCTTCAAACTTGTGAAAAATGCTGCAGCCTGCAGGGAATAGGAATTTGGATTTGATTTGTTTCAGATCGAAATCCTGTTCAAACATCTTCATTCAGGTCTGGTAATGGTTTTAGAGCAACATTTAACGCCTCTTTTAGACCTTAACATAATACTGCCACTTTGTTTTAAGCTCTGAAACCAAATTATTGCAAAATGTTGCTCTGTTTGGCTTCTGCCTCCTGGATCTGTTGCAGAATCATGCAGGGCAAGAGCCCAAGAGATAGAGACAGATAGAGCAGAGAGCTGTTTTTCACAGATAACTTGTATTATCCAGTCGAATGTCTCCTAAAATTATCCGGCTGAGATTCTATAAAACTATTGTGCGTCTGTCCTGGTGACTCAATGGGCAGAGAAACATATAGAATGGATATCTACATTTATATTCACCAATTTAACGATGGAAATGTCAGATGTTTCCTGAAGATTCCATGGGAGTTATGTAAGGAGAGTCTGTATTGTTCTGTACAGGTGCTACTTAAAAAAATCAGAACATGCAGCTTCTCATTTCCTGGCACGTTGTTGTCGATGATGCAAGTTCTGAGTTTTACAGTTTTGTCAACGTTGCAAAAATGACCTTAATGCACATCGACAGTCGCTGTCAATCATTTGGTACGAATACGGATCCAAAAGTCGAATCCCCCTTGCTACAGCATTACCTTGCGTTACCTTGCGAGTGATTAATGAACCGTTAATCATGCAGTCGGCCACGCAGAACATCACCAGGCACTAACGCTGAGGAAGTGACACCCCCGAATCCAAAAGGTCACAAATCTTCGCGGCAGGGGAACCGTTTGTTCACATCAGCGAGCAGCGAGCGGAGTGGGTTTGAACAGCAGGATGTGGTCCCCGTCAAAATGACTTAGTGACGGTGGAGTAGGCCGGTGATGCCCTTCTGCGCCGGTGTCAGACCTGACAGGTGACAAAACAGCTGCGGAAGAGGCACGCCACGGGACCACATGTGTGTCGGTGTGTGTCGGAGGGAGAAGGAGAGAAAAGTGTCTGCGTGGGAGAGATACACATCACTGTATCACAACATGGTACAGTGTGTATTTGAGCAGCACAATAAATATGTGGCAAAAAAATGTTTGGGCACATTTTAGACAGTAACTATAAATATACCGAAATGCCAGGAAGGTGAGATTTACACGTTAGTCCGAGAAAACCGGTTCAAATTAAGAATGAAGGAAGTTTGGAGGCAAAAAATAAATAAAAATGGTGTCTTAGGATGAATGTGTGTTGGGTTTGGTGTCAGGGTGATGTAGCTGATCATTAAAGTGGAGAGCAGGTGGGAGGGTGGATGTTTCTGGGGCAACAGAACAGAACAGAGGGGCCTTCTGGGGGTGCTGTGGTCCAAATTCAACCAAACACCTGTGGGGGGGGGGGGGGGGTACTCACTCCTAAGACCTCAACAGTAAATCCTGTGTCGTGTTTAACTTCTGCTTGTTTAACAGACGAGCAACGACAACTTGCGACCCACATAGCAAAACAAATTTTGGTCCAGATTTGGCCCACATCCCACATCTGGCCCACATACCGCATGGAATGATGGCACTGGGGCGCCAGATGTGGACCACAAGTTAAACCACAGCAAAACCGGCCTGTCAACCAAAGGTGGCCCGAATTTGTTTTGTGCTATTTGGGTCCTATTCACCCATTTAGCAAATGGTCCACTTTAGGTTCACATCCAGATTACACCGTGCAAAGAGCACACCGCATGTTTACCAAAAAAAGGCCCACATTTGATTTGGGCTATTTGAAACACTTCTGCTATTTGACAAGGGCTCACATCCATTTGGTCCAGGCCACGAGAAAAACCAGAGGGTGCCGCGTCATTGCCTGAAGTGGGCCTCATCCGTACGCTACCTGGCCACCATTTCAAAACTGATGATAATTAATCACAATTATTTGCAGAACTTCAGCTGCCTTGCTCCAGGCAGCTAGTTCGCTTCTCTGAGCATACAAACTGAAAATGGGGAAACAGCTAGCCTGGCTCTGTCTGAACCTAACCTGCCTAACAACACCTTTGAGACTTACTAGTCACATATCAAGTTGTACAAAACCAAAACTGAATGTTGAATGTTTGCTGCTGCCCCCTGTTTTTATATTGTTGTGCTAAGCTAATAGCCAGCAGAAGATAGTATTCTATAAATAAAGATGGACAACGCGTCTCTACCTCATCCCACATCCAGTAAGGAAACCAAAAATATCCTGGACACAAACACCGACATCTCAGGGATGGAGCCACTGTAGCGGGGCTCTGCTAACATGCTAAGCCAATGGTGAGCCAGTCTCAGCTGTCAATCATGAAGTCACAAACCATTTTCATGGAATCAATAGCACATAAAGAGGCAATCTGACCAAAAATATGAGCATTTGAACAAACATCCATGGACCATCCAGTAACGGGTAATGGTAATGGTATTTATGACCTATACTGCAGCCAGCCACCAGGTGTCACCAAGACGATTTGGCTTCACTTTTAAGGAGCAGTCATCTTTATATAAAGTCAGTAAATTTGGTCATTTTAAATATATTAGTTATATAATTTGATTTTGAAGCCAATAGCTGATCGAGTACCACCGATGCAGGAAAGTACAGTATGGATAAATGTAGATAGTCAATGCACTTTTATATAACGTCAGGACAAATCTCGATTACAAACGAGCCACTTTAACCTTTGCTTCCTGATCCCGCCGCAAATTTCATTTACGAGCTGATCTGCAGCTTCACCGGCGACTTTCTGCCGTCACGAGGAAGCTCAATAATCCCCGACATGACAAACACATCAATATAGATACACACAAGTCCAGTTACCATAAATCCACACCCTCACATGCTGCGCAGCACAATAATTGGGATGTTGTGTGACGGGGCAACGGCTGCCTGTCAACAGAGATTAGCTGCAGATGCGTGAGCGTAGATGCGGGTCTGCAGCCATTGTTGCACCTGAGCACCTGGTTTGAATGTGACACTGTGACTGCACTTACACAATAAAAGTCTGAGTAAACATAAAACAAACCCATAAATAAAATGATGGGAAATATAAATCACCAGAGATTAATGTCAAGTTATTATATCAGCGCTTCAGAATGCTTCAGTATTGTCACTCCTGGTCTCTTCACCCTTTTACGGGAAGCCAGAGTGAGGCAATAGAGAATATGGTTAACATATATTGTTTGTTTCAGGCTTATTGGACTGTAACAGTGTCAGGGCAGGTCCACTAACACAACCGAGCTGACCCAGGAAGAAAAGAAACGTCCAAAACCAGGTATTGATTCATTTTGTGTTCATATTTGATTGTTTTTCAGAAAGTCAAGTGTTTATCTGTCCCTCTGGTTCACAGCCAACCAGCAGCTGTTATTCCTAATATCTGGACTTTTATTAAGTGAAGAGTTTGTGTGTGTGTTTTTTTCCCCCTTTGAACAGTCTGTTAAATCTCCATTGTTTTAGTCCTGTGACTCACCTGAGGAGCTGCATGTGTAATCATGATTTCTTGCTCACAGTCAAAGAAAACTACGGTTTTGTGAGGTGTGTTTTTATGCTCTTTGTGCTTTTGCATGCAACTTGTGGAATACACAAACACTCCTTTGGTCTCTCTCTCTCTTTCACACACACACAGACACACACAGACACACACCTTGGGTCACGTTCAGTATGAAACAATAGCAGAGCCTGTGGGTGAGTATACACGAGTCAAAAGCCTTGTCTGTTGGTGGCATCTGCAGTGACTCACATTGCCAGAATGACACAGACACACACACACACACACACACACACACACACACACACACACACACACACACACACACACACACACACACACACACACACACACACACACACACACACACACACACACACACACACACACACACACACACACACACACACAGACGAAGAGAGGCCTAATAGAAACCTCCTGAGTGAAAGACCGGGTGAAAAAGTCTCTGGAAACACACAGTCAGACAATTAAGATCTGTTTTCTCTTCCTCATTTTCCCTCTCAGCCTGGTTTCACTTGCAATTTCGGCTCCTCTGTCATTATGTCTTCCCTGTGTCTTGCTCTCGCTGCTGGCGTTCGCCCCCCTCCCAACCCCGTCACATTTCCTCCTCCTTTGTTTCCTATCACAGAATATCGACAGTCGCAGCCACTGAACCTCTTCTCCGCTGCCTCTCCCTCTCTCGCTCTGTCTCTCTGTCTGGAGCGGGAGGCAGCTCCGTCTGGCCCTTCACGGGAGGCTCTCAGGGCGCAGTATGTGGCTGCCCTTCGCCGCACAGTTGTCGAGCATAAACCGATCGTTTTCACCTAACTGAATAATACCAGCAAACACTGCAGACCCACTACCCCCCCCTCCCCTACTCTCTCTTGCTCCATGTCCTCCCTTGTCTCTTTTCTTTCTTGTCTTTTGCCCTGATGGTCAACTTGTCTTCTCTTTTACATATCCTCCTCCCTCTCTGAATCTTTCTCTATCATTCCATCTCATTTTCAACACACAAACACACCCATAGACACACACACACACACACACACACACCTCTATTTGTGTCACCCCCTGTTAGTTTCAGGTCATTGTGAGCTGCTGCTATGAAATAACCATAAATGCCCGCCCCCCCCCCCACAGTGAATCCTTATACACAGACCAGACCTGACGTCCATTTGTAGATTTTTACAGGTGTGTGTGTGTGTGTGTGTGTGTGTGTGCACATACTCTTATGTGTCAATGTCCGCAAGAAAGTAAACCTTTATGTGAGCAGGATTTTTTTAACCTGGAAAATGCACCTTGACCCAGGTCTATAAAATGCACATGACCATAATGCATTGATCCTCCCTGAGTTGATTTTACTGGTTTTTGCATTGATTGCATTGATGTGGTATTTGGTCTTTAAACAGCAGCACATTGTGTTTCTTTACCACACTGTCGTTAACTGGCAAAGACCCTGATCCCACACCAGCAGATGACAGAGACTCAGAGACACAATTTACACATACATCCTACATCCAATCCACATCCCATCCCGATACGGTGGTACTGGCCTTTTCTCAAAAACTGAAGAGATGTTCGAATTTTAAACTTTTTTTTACACAAATATACAACTCAAAGCTTAACTGTTCTTTTAAGAAAAACATAAATTTGCTCATGTTACAGCCAGAGCTGAGCAGCAGCCTGAGGCAGACACAACTGCACAAGCCTCCTTAGAATGGGAAGGGGGAGAGGGCGGTCACAAATTATCTGGTTTATTGATGCTCTGCTCAAAGGGTCAGAGTTTAAACAGCTGCGTCTCATTGTGCAGGTTTGTGGTATTTTCACTGAAAAGGACTAAGGTGATTCAGATTGGAGGTTCACTCCTCTTCGGCTGCGAGCAACACATGGACAACGTGTGTCTGTCTGCACGATCCAAATCTGAAATTATACCGTGTTGAAGACTTTAAGATGGCAGTCTTATGCGGAGTCACTAACAATGGGTGCAGCACATTTGGGGATAACGATTTGCAAGCATATCACTGAAGAGGAAGAGGAAGAGGAGAGGAGAGGAGGGGAGAGGAGGGGAGAGGAGAGGAGAGGAGAGGGGGAGTGGTCTCTAGTCTGATCAGATGTTCACACCGCTGTCTGAACTGGACACATCTCTTTGAAACAAATAGAAATCTTTCAGCAGTGGAGTCTGTCACATGAAATGACATAACTCAACTTTGTGTGCGTCGGTGCATGTGGAAGAAAAACTGTTCAGCATCACCAACAAATTGAAAACGTGTTCTGTATGTTCTGCTGATCGTTGATCTGATGATGAAGTGTTTTCAAGGGGAAAATGTGAATAAATCATAGTCTTGATCATTTAGAATTAAAAGAATATTGGATATGTTCAATAATAACATGGTTGGGGGAAGAGGGGGGGGTCTGCCTGTGTCTGTCTGTGTCTGCCTGAGGCTTAACAATGGAAATGTTTGCTCAAATTATTGATTTGAGAACTAAGAATCCATAAGGTAAATTTAAGATTATAAACACACTGGGAGTACACACACTGTACACAATTACACCTGTAACAGGGTGAGAAAAGAGAATGGCTCCTCTGCGCACTTTCTTTCAGCTTTTTCTAAACCCTGGAATATCGGGAGCCAAGAGGACAGCAACCTGCGAAGAGGCCAAACTTACCTTGACTGACATTAAAAAAGGTGTGTCCAGGATTTTACTGAACCAAACCGCCGCTGTGTCGCCCTCTCTGAGACAGCCGGCCGGAGAACACCATGGAGAATCAGTATCCGCTGGCCATTTACGGAGAGAGAAAAAACGATGCGCAAAGAGGCGAGGATACGCGAGTCCGTCTTGGCTGCGCCGCGGTGCGAAGCCCGGTTCCCCCCTGGTGGAAAATTGGGTTGTGCGTCGCAGCCCTGGCGACTCGGAGTGACACGCACTGGACTGTTCTCCACTGGACTCACATTTCCACAGACAGACAGGAGGAAAACCAAGCAGGAATTCTTCCAGCGCTTCTCAAGTTTAGTTTTTTCTGGAGGGAGAGCTCCTACACGACCATTCCGAGCCAGTGATTGTCAATCAACCTTTTCAGTTCCCATTCAAAGCTGTGTGCACTCAGAAATTTGGAACGTTGACTGAACACACTGCGAAAAAACGTCCTACGATGCATGAGGAAAATATTTGTCCCAACTATCGTTTCTCAACAAGGTTCCCATCTTTCCCACTTCCCAAAAAAATGGCACGACGAACATTTCGCACCTTCCGGACCTCAACTTGATATTCCGAGATTCCGTATCCAGAAAAGCGGTCCTGCTTTCAAATAGCTGCAGCTGATAATCACCTACAGGCTAAAATACTAATAAGAAAATACAGAAATCAATACGAGCTTCACTTCATCGTGCGCCCGGTCCTCCTCCTCATCCTCCTCCCGGTGGAATACGCGACGGAGCGGCGCATTTGTCAAACCATCCTCTTCACACAGCCAAAATATCCCACGAAGGTTTAGCCAAGGAAATCGGAGAGTGGAAAAAAAATTCCTTCACTCTTAAAAAGTAGATCTTGTCTAATTCCCCAAAACACACGGCACGGTCATGTGCCTCCCGCGCGTCAAAACCTCATCCTGTGGTTGGATTCAGTGAGAAGAGTTCCGAGTGTGTGTGTGAGAGAGAGAGAGAGAGAGAGAGAGAGAGAGAGAGAGAGAGAGAGAGAGAGAGAGAGAGAGAGAGAGAGAGAGAGAGAGAGAGAGAGAGAGAGAGAGTTTGTGCCATATGTGCCAACACAGACTCCCAAAAGGAAAAGGAACACAATAGGAAAAGTAACACAATACTGATTGAGGGTTCATGCTCCTGATTATGTAGGAAACGCATTCATGTATTTGGTCCCCATCTGAAGGTGACAGTAAATCTCTCCCTCTCTATCGAGCATCACTCTGCCTGCCTGCGCGTGTGTACACCGCGTGCGCGGGTTGAAAATCTGTGGGAAAAATGGTTTATATGTGGCGAATTAAATATCTGATGAGGCGTGCTTATATCCTCACCACTGGTTCACACCAGAGACTTGCGTAGCACAGGAGACTATACGCACGCACACGCACGCACCCGCAAAGGGAGAGAGACATGCACTGGGACCAGACGCGCACGCGGCGGTGGTTTTTCAGGCTGAGCGTCTCGTGTCTTCATGAGATCGGACAAGCGCACTCACCACCGCAGCGTGAGCGAGACACACACACACACACACACGCACGAGCAACTTCGATTCAAGCACCACGCGGGCGGAATGTTTGTGTGTGTTTGTATGTGTGTGTAGGGGGGGGTGCACTGCGGTTCGTGTCGGTAAGTGAGTGGCAACACCTTGGCATATGTTAAGATAACACACTGTATGCAGGAAGCGGATTCAACTCTGGGTTTGTGTGTGTGTGTGTGTGGGGGGGTCTCTCTCTCTCTCTCTCTCTCTCTCTCTCTCTCTCTCTCTCTCTCTCTCTCTCTCTCTCTCTCTCTCTCTCTCTGCAGCGGAGTCTGCATTGACTTCCATTCATTGTAGAAAGCCTATAACCAAAATCACACACACACACACACACACACACACACACACACACACTGGGTAGAAAAAATCTTTATTCGGTTATA